>NC_056726.1:255535349-255640349 GCF_019279795.1 Protopterus annectens
TTTCTATATCAACTACTTTTATTTTCCAAAAAAATATATATATTTTTTTCTTGGTAACATTTTATTTCATCTATACACTCTTTTTCACTTTTACTCTTTTTTACCATACCTGAATCATACATACACAGTTTTACTACTAATCTCTCAGCTTTTTCATTTATTCACCTCAACACTTTGTACAGAATTTAATGAAGCAGTATATACTACTATGTTAATTAACCCTAAACTTCCTTCCTCTTCATTTACACACAAAACTTACTGGATTTAGCCTAAAATTAGAAGTTATGTACCTACCATAACGTTCCATGTTAGTTGTATACTCTCGCCTTCTTTCTTGCTGGATGGGTTCGGAGCCGATCCTCGGCTCCGACTCGGCACTTGCTTTAGCTTAGGAACTCCTTTTACCAGCTCGAGGCAACCCTATATCCCATGATGCAAGGAGGAACTACCTCAGATCTCGTTTGGTAGCTAACCTACCCTGATAAAGACTATCCTAACATAATTAGGAACACAAGTTCCTAATAGAAGTCCTCATATGAAGGCTCAGGAGGAAACAACCTAATAGGAACTCTTCAAGATCTGTCCAGGCCAGGGGGAAGGAGGGAGGGACGCAAGAAAGAAGGCGAGAGAAGACAACTAACATGGAACGTTATGGTAGGTACATAACTTCTAAATGTTAAGTTGTCAATCTCGCCTTCATTCTTGCTGGATGGGACCGCGTCCCTAGCACCTGTATCCCGGGTGGCTCAATGGAACAGACTCTTGAGAACTGTGGAACCAAAACTGGCCCTATCTCTGGAGGCCAAGTCCAACTTGTAATGAGAGACAAAGGTATGAGGCGTAGCCCAAGTAGCTGCTGCACAAATGGTATCAATGGGTAGTCTATCCTGAAAAGCTGCAGAAGTGGATAGACTCCTGGTTGAGTGTGCTTTTAGCTTAGAAGATAGCTGCTTGCCTCTGAGAGAGTACACATAGGAAATAGTGGAAGTCAACCATCTGGATAAGGTCACTTTAGAAACTGGAAGACCTATCCTGTTTTCTACATAGGAGACAAATAGTTGGTCCGATTTTCTGAATTGTTTAGTTCTATGCAAATAGTACCTGAGCTGACGATGGACATCAAAAAATGCAGTTTCTATTCAGCTCTGTCGGAATAGTTTGGGAAAAAGACTGGTAGGTCTATAGATTGGTTAATGTTGGTTTGAGATACGACTTTGGGGAGAAAGGAAGGGTTAGTTCTTAATGATACCCTGTCCTTATGAAAAACCAAATAAGGGGAACGAATGCAGAGAGCTTGAATCTCGGAAACCCTTCTTGCAGAAGTGACAGCCAGTAAAAATATAGTTTTCCAGGTCAATAACTTCAAAGAACATGAAGCAGACGGTTCGAAGGGAGGTAGTATCAAGGATGCCAACATTAAGTTTAGATCCCATTGCGAAGGAGGATGCTTTATAGGTGGTTTTAGGAGAAAAACTCCTCTTAGAAAGGCCTTGCATAATCTATGAGACATAATGTTATTGTTATGCAAGCCAACATGATACTTGGAAATAGCAGCCAGTTGTACTTTGACCGTAGATGACGAGGATCCTGAATGAAAAACCTCCGCCAGGAAATCTAAAACCGAATGTACAGGAGCAGTAAAGGGATCAATATTTCTGGAATTTGCCCAAATAGAAAAACGTCGCCACTTGCTAGTATAAACAGTCCTAGTGGACGACTTCAAAGAAGACACTAAAATGTCTCTGACTGAGTCCGAAATCATCGGTAGCCTGACTAGGGTAGGAAGTGGAGCAACCAAGCAGTGAGGTTGAGAGAATGAATGGCCCAGTGCTGCTGACCCGACTGGTGGATCAAGAGATCCGGAACTGGGTCCAGATGCCAGATGCCAGGGCTGCACCAGAAGGTGATGATGCAGAGACGGAAACCAAATTTGTCGAGGCCAATATGGGGCAATGAGGATCAACTTGGCTCTCAAAACGGTGGCTTTCTGAATGACTTGTGGAATCAAGGGAAAAGGAGGAAAAGCGTACAGAAGTCCCCGGGGCCAATCCTGGGTTAGAGAGTCTCTCAGGGGTTGGCCTGGAAGGGGAAAGAGAGTGAAAAAATCGGGGCACTTGTTGTTTTGAGGAGTAGCAAAAAGATCGCAACAAGGAGTGCCCCACTTCAGAAAAAATCTGATCCACTACAGATTGATTGACAGACCACTCGTGAGGCATCAGAATGGATCTGCTCAGCCTGTCCGCTAATAGGTTGGACCTGCCGGGGATGTGCGTTGCTATCAGAAACTGCTGAGAAGAGATCGCCCATTGCCAAAGTCTGAGAGCTTCTTGACATAACGGATAGGACCTGGTCCCGCCCTGTTTGTTGATGTACCAGACCACGGACATGTTGTCCGTTTGTACTGCAATAGTCCCCGTGGAAAGAAAGTCGTTGAGGGCTTGCAACGTTAAAAGCACTGCTCTCATCTCCAGGACATTTATGTGCAGATGGTATTCTATGGGTTGCCATGTCCCGTGGACCATCCTGCCCTGATAATGCCCCCCCCCACCCGATCAGAGAGGCATCCGTAGTGACTGTGGCAACTGGAGGAGGGGAATAAAGGTCGGCCCTGATGAAGAAGAGGGGAAGATATCCACCAGTTCAGATGAGCTCTGCACGACTGTGTGACCAAGATTTCGTGCCTCATCGGGAGACTGTGGTACGACCACTGCGTGAATAGCATCCACTGTAGAAGACGCATGTGGAAGCGAGCCAGTGGTAGAAGAACAATGGCCGCAGCCATAAAACCTAGAACCTTCAGAATAAATCTGGCTTTGATCTTGTTGCTTTGCAATAGAAGCCGAACGAATTTTTGGATGTCCAGAATTCTTTGATCTGTTAGTCTGGCTAACATTTTGACGGTGTTTAATTCTGCGCCTATAAAGGTGATAGATTGGCAAGGCAGCAGAGAAGATTTTTCGAAATTTACTGAAATTCCCAAACTCCTGCAAAGCTGTAGAGTGTAGTCTCTGGACTGAATAAGCTGACACTTGGTGGTGGCGGAGAGGAGCCAGTCGTCCAAGTAGGGAAACACCTGGAATCCTTGACGTCTCAGATGAGCTGTGACCACTGCCATGCATTTGGTAAACACTCTGGGGGCTGAAGTGAGGCCAAAGGGCAGTGCTCTGAATTGGTAATGACTGGTCCCTAGCCAAAAGCGGAGAAACCTTCTGGAGCGTCTGTGAATCTTTATGTGATAGTATGCATCCTGAAGGTCTACAGAGCACATCCAGTTGTCCTTGCCCAGAAAGGGCAGAATGGACTGAAGCGTGACCATCCGGAATCTTGCCTTCTTGACAAATCTGTTTAGATTGCTCAGGTCTAATATCGGTCTCCAATCTCCCGTCCTTTTGGGGACCAAAAAGAATCTCGAGTAGATGCCGGATCCTACCTGGTCTGCCGGCACAGTCTGGACGGCTCTTTTTTCTAGGAGCTTTGAAACTTCCTGTTCTGCCAAATCCCTTTGACCGGGTGAGATGTCTGGAAGGGATTGTAGAGGTACGGGAAACCTTTCGAAGGGGATTTTGTAACCCTCGGATATGATCGACTGTACCCACATCTCTTGAGATAGGGATTGCCAGGCTACTGGGTACAGCGAAATCCTTCCCCCGACTGCCTCCAAGGGTGGACAGTCGGGCAACACCTCAGGGATGCTGAAAGGGCTTCTCAGGAAGAGACTCCCTGTTGCCCTGGTTCTGAGGACCCCCCCTGCCTCTAGGGCGGCGTCTATTATTGTTACCCCTCTGCCTCTGGGGGTAAACTGACCACGTGCGTCCAGTGTAGCTCCTTGGGCTTTACGGAACCACATCTTCCCCCCCTTCTGACCCTTGGGATATGGTCTAGAAGGAGTGGAAAACTGGACTCCAACGGCAGAAAGAGTTTTACCGTCCTGCTCACACCTGGTCAAGGTATCCTTCACCTGAGGTCCGAACAAAGCCGAACCATCAAAAGGGTATTAGTGAAGGACGCCTTAAAGGGGTCATAAAATTACAAAGCCGCATCCAGGCTTGGCGTCTAAGAGCAACTCCTGTGCCTGCGGCCCTGCTCGCTCCATCGGCCGCATAGGATATGAGCCGCATGGAGGAGTTAGATATGGAATTCAGGATTGCAAGCTGCGAGGCAATCTTTTCCTGAGCCCCAGCAGCAGAAGGATCCTGGACTACTTCACCCAGTTCCTTGAGAATATCTCGTTGAAGCCTGGTGAAGTGACAAAGATAATTCAGCGAACGCATAGCAAAGGTCGCTGAAGAAAACATCCGCTTTCCATACCTGTCCATGGTCCTAGAATCCTTGTTAGGAGGATGGACAGGTACTGAAGGATCCGCCAGTTCCTTCTTAGTGGCCGCCGCCACCACCATAGCATCCACAGAGACACCCTTGGAAAGGAACTGTTTGTCCGAAGGGGCCGTGATGAATTTGGATGGTCTCCTGGGAACAGGTTCCACAGAATCTGGAGCCACCCACATCTTCCGAGCCACTACCTGCATCAGTGGGTCGAAAGGCGGAGACACCCAGGAGGTGGAATGTCGGGATCCAAAAGCCTCCAGGTATACCGACTCATCCTCGGAGGGGTCAATGGAGGGCCAATTCCCCCTCTGTTTGAGGAGCTCAAGGATGTCTGAAAAGGAGACATCCTCAGAGGGGGACCGTGGGGAACCCTCCGACTCATCTAAGTCGGTATCAGATGTAGTAGACTCAGGGGAGTCTGTGTGTTTCCTCTTACACGTCCTCTTCCGAGGGGGTTCCCCTGCAGGATCAGGAGAAACCTCGGAAGAGGAGGAAATTCCCAATGGGGAAACCTGGGGCGATGGATCCCTGGGCCTGAGAGCAAGAGGCTGGCAAGAGGTGTCTGCAGGCACTGATGAGGGAGGAGCTAAAGGGATGGACCGTTGACCAGGCTCAGAGGCCAGGACACTCCTCATCACCTCAAAGGCTCCCCTCCCCGGGAGGCCGGAATATCCCCGCTCCGAGGAAACAGGAATGCCCGGCTCCACTGAGAGGGAAGGCTCAGAGGCCGATGTCGGCACCGAGCTTACCAGAGCCGAAGCCCCAAGAGGGAGAGCGGGGTCGGACAAGGGTCCGATGCCACTAGCCCCCTCGGAGCCGACAAGGGAAACCCGACGACCGGATCCCTCCAAGGAAGGTCTCAAGGAGGAGATCGGAGCCGAGGATGACGGAGCCGAAGGATGTATCGGCTCCGGCACCGAAACGGTCGCTGTCCCGAGAAGCTCCGGCTCCGAACTCTGATGTGGAGTCGGAGGAGGAAGTTCAAGGGGTGAGGTTATAGCCGAAGTCTGTTGAGACGGGCTATGGAGCATTTGGGCCAGTGCCTGAGACTTCAACAGCCTGCTTACCACCCTCTCCAAGTCGTGGTTAGACAGCCTGGAAGATCTCGAAGATCGGCTCCGATGGCTCCGCTCTGACAAAAGAGGAGACCCCGGAGCCGAGTGGATACTCAGTAACGAAGGGGACCGAGATCTCTTTCGGGACGGAGCCATCGGAGCCGAAGTCCCCTGAACTCCAGATGGAGCCGAAGGTTTTTCGGCTCCGATGCTGGATAAAGTGTCGGCTCCAGCCTGAGCCGACAAGGCTACAGTAGATAAGGTATCGGAACCAGCCGGCACCGAACCCACTACTTTCGAGGCAGACACATCGGTTCCAGCCCGGAGCCGATCTCGGCTCCGACGGAGCCGGAGCCACCGGAGGAGGCTTGGAAACTGAAGCCTGAGCCTTCGGTGGCTTAGAAGGTTTCCCAGACCCTGCTTTAGAGGGAGAACCTTCTGGCTTAAGTAAGCCACGGAGTATAAGCTTATTCCTCCTTTCCTGCAGGACTCTCTGGCTAAAGGAGTGACACAAAGCACAGGAGTCCTGCAGGTGCAAAGGCCCCAGGCAATAAACACAAGAAGTGTGACCATCTGTCAGAGACATTTTCTGACAGCACGAGTCACACTTCTTGAAGCCTGAGACCTTGCCTTCCCTAGACATATCCTGGGAGGAAGAAACACACACAAACCCCAACAAACACACAAAATTAATCCCCTACACACAACACACAGGAAGGGATTAACAACTGGGGTTTTAGGCCTAACTAAAACTTTACACTAAAGGTTTAAAAAGGTTATAAAAGTTTGAAAAACAAGGGAATAGGGTGGGCTGTAATTCACTACAGACTATACTATGACTAAAAGGGGAAAATAAAACCCTAACTAAGCTTCTCTTTCTTTAACAAGAAATTCACTTACCTCTGCTGGTAAAGGAGACCTCTTTCGCTAAGCGGCAAATGAGATCTGGGGTAGTTCCGCCTTGCATCATGGGATATAGGGTTGCCTCGAGCTGGTAAAAGGAGTTCCTAAGCTAAAGCAAGTGCCGAGTCGGAGCCGAGGATCGGCTCCGAACCCATCCAGCAAGAATGAAGGCGAGATTGACAACTTAACATCCCCATATAAATAAAACAATATCAGCAGTAATTAATTTTCAAATACTTTTTGCAACAGAAATATACTTACTATGTATGCTATTTTCCTATCAGCACTGAATTTATCAAATAAACTTTTTTTCTGAATGATAACCTATTAGTTCTTAAGAAAAAATAGGTTTGTTTTATTTCTTCTATTATTTTCTCATTGAATACTACTTGCATCTTTATTCCCAAATTTTATACCTAAGACAGAAATTTCATTCACTGTAAAATATATAACCACTATCTTTACTACATCACTTAAACCTTTACTTTTCTCTTGATTTAAAGCCATCGCTATCACCTATATACAGACATTTGTGCAAACTATTACTTCTTTTATCCAAATTTTGTTTTTTGCAATTATTATACTATCATCTGTATATGTTAATAGAACTGGAATTCTTAACCCTTCAGGTGTTATATACCAGACTTCCTTCATTTTGTAATTTGTTTCATATACATAACTAAAGCAAAGTGTGCGTAACTCATTGAGCACTCCTATCTTACACCACTCTTCATATGCATCTCTTGGCTTAACCAGCCATTTACAAATATTTTATTTTATTATTACTATATGCTGACATATGTAACTTCATAATGTTCTCACTTACATTATACTCCTTCATTATTTCCCATAAGACTTCATGTCCAAATGTATCAAATGCCTTAAGGTCTCCTACCATGATTTTTGCTTCTTCTTTTCTATTCATAAAAATACCTATAATTTCTCTATCAATAATTCTTGATAACCCTTCCCCTTCATACTATATATGCAATCTTCCATAATATTTTCGATTTCTATCTCAAATCTCGTTTGTATTATTTTCATAAAGATCTTATAATCATTATTATTCAATACTATCAGTCTCCATGTTTTAATGGTCTTCTATATTCTTTCTTCCATGGGAATTTAAGTATTCTACAACATAATTTGATACTTAGGTACTATTGCAACCAGATTTTTGCGGTTGTAATTTTAGCATACAAATGAGGCCACGGACCACTGTAAGGTGGTATTCAGAGTCTGTTTTTGGTTGTGGACTACCTTTGCATTACAGGGTCTGTGAAGGGGAAGACAAACATTTGAGGAAACCCGTTTCTTGTTTAAACGAGGCCACGGACCACTGTAAGGTGGTATTCAGAGTCTGTTTTTGGTTGTGGACTACCTTTGCATTACAGGGTCTGTGAAGGGGAAGACAAGCATTTGAGGAAACCCGCTTCCTGTTTTTAGCGTGCATTACACACGCATGCTTGAATTAAAATGTCTGCTGTCGTTCTGATGAACGGATTCTTTTGAGTGTGTGGAAGGAAGCCTTCAGAGAAGGCAAAGGCAGACCCTGTAATGATGGTTTTGGTCACTTTTTTTTGGGGGGGGGAGCAATTTGTAAAGACATCTTCAGGTGAAAATTTTAAAAAGCTGCTAACAGCCACAAAGTACAAGAAGAAGCGCATTCTCCGGCAATAAGATGTTTTGGGACATGTTCTTATTACGTGCATTCATGAAGTAAGTTTATCTGTCTTTATTTGTAAAGTATGGCCAAGGGGATACTTTGTTAGCACATCAACTGAAATTACTGACTGCAGTTTGTGTAAATCAGCACTTTACCTAACCTAAGAAAAGCAGAAATCCTTGCTCTTGACATATTTACAATCTCCTAATATCTCAGGGTGTATTTGGTAACTCGCTTTTCCAGTAGCTGACATCGTCTTGACAAATGCAGGCACTGCAAAGCAGAGCACCATTGTGTAGTTTCAGGAGCAAAGAGGTACACACTTGTACCCTTTCTCCTCTTCATGGCTCATACCCATATTGACAGAGTAATGTTTTCTTCTTCACAGACCACTTTATAGAGGAAGCAACCTATTTCCGCACACGCATACCAAATTATGGCAATGCGGAAATCTGGTTGTGATAATATGCAAGTACCCATAATTTTTATATATATAAAACCCTCATTTAACCATTCATTCAAAATCTTTAAAATATATTTTTGCCAGTCCCTTAAATTGTTATACATTTCATACCCTATTCCTTCTGGTCCTTCAGCTGAATCCATATTTACTTGTATCTCCTTTTCCAACTCCTTATTCTCTTTTTCTGTTAACTTTTTACTTTCCATGTTTTTTCACTACCTTCTTTTTCTTTAAACACTTCTGTATATACTGCAGCACACTACACTACTCAGTCTTTTCCTGAGCTCTTTCTATTTCTCCTTTTACATTTGTTTCTCTCATTACACTACCATCTTTTTTTACTAATCTGCTTAAGTAACTTAATACTTCTCTTTTTCCTTGTAAAAATAGTTTTGATTGTAGGGTCCTTTATTAAAATGTACACGCATACTTATAGCTATACATACATATATACACTACACATACTATATGCAATTTTCTTTTACAGTTTTACAAAAGAAGAAAACCACAACAATCACCTTTTTCTTTTTGACCCCCACTCCAACTTCTACAAACAAAACCTTATTTTTTTAACATCATAGCCAAATTCCACTTTTCATTAAACATAACTTCCTTTACCCTTTAATTCCATATTATCCATATAATGCAAAACATTTTCTATCAGTTTTCTTAATATAATTTCTACTTGTATTCTTAAAATATCCAAATTCAATCATATCAATATCTATACTACTCATTTATGTAAATCCCTCTACATAATTTAAATCTAAAATCTTTTTCCATAACATTTTACTTTTTCACATTCAAAAAAAAAAAAAAAAAAAAAACTTTTCACTAGTTTAAATTCCCCAAAGTACAAACAAATTCTATCTTTCTTGCTTTTATAATGCATATTTACATTTACTGGCAATTTTGTATCACCAGTCTCCATAAATACATTTTGGCACTCTAAAAAAATTTTTTTTTACGTCTTACTATTCTTGCTTGTATAGCATTACTTTTTTTATGTAGCCCTTTCCATTGATATATTCGAAAATACATTTCCATAATATTATTATACCATATTTTTATCCCCTTTCTGTATTTTTTACTTGTTTTCCACAACATTATTTTATCCTGATAATTCTCTAATTCGTTATTACAACTTTTCCTTATTTTTAAAACAAAAATTAACCATTCCACTTTATACTAAAAAGTTATATCTGTGTTAAGAAAGAATTGTCATTGTCCTTTACACATTTTATTATTCTGTACAAATTCAAAGATGCACTATAAACTATCATATTTATACTATAAACTGTTGGATTTATTAACCCTAAACCTCCTTTTTGTTTATGCACATATAAAATCTCCCTTTTTACTGGATTTAACCTAGATCTCCAAAAAATAAAAAATAATATTATACATCTCTTTTTCTAAGATCAATGGTAAACTAAAAACCCTTTCTAAATATGCAAATCTAGCTATCAAAATTGAGTTAAATATACCTTTTTGTGAAACAACAATCTAAAAGATTTTAAAAAAGACACTTTTTTTAATTGCCTCCAGTTTTTCTTTCCATACTACATCTATAATATCTTGCTTTCCAAACATTATTCCAAGAATGTTAACCATTCTCATATTAAATTTAATCCCTCCAATCAACTCCTCAGATCCTAATCCTTGACATTTTACTTTATCAAAACAACTATCACAGGAATAATTTCCTGTAAATGTTTTATCACACTGCACATACCTATTTTATCCTTAGCAATAATAATAATATCATCTGCATAAGCTAGCAAAATTGGCAACTTTACTCCCTCTTTTGAAATGTAACCTATCAGTTCCATCTATATTTATATGCACTGAAATCACATTCATCACTAGTACAAAGAATTTACTACTCAATGGACAACCTTGTCTAATCCTTTCTCAAGCGGCATATCTTTGCTAAGCCATCCTTTTACTAATACTTTACATACATTTTTATCTTTTCTGTTATTTTATAAACATCAAATATCCCATAATACCAAACGGTGAACTGAATCAAATGCTCGACTTAAATCCCTTACCATTAGTTTTGTATTTACATTCCTGTACAATATATTATCTACTACTTCTCTGATAACCAATAATAAATCCTGGATTGTTTTCCTTTTTATAACATATACATATTCTTTTACAGATTTGCTTACTTTTTCTTACATCCTTTTTTGTAAATTTTTTCCTAAAAATGTTATAATCCAAATTATTTAATACTACTGGTCTCTAGTTCTGTAAGTCTTGTTTATCACCTTTTTTCATACAAATCTAATTATACCCTTGCACAATTCTTCTTTCTACCTAAAAGCTTTATCTAACCATTCATTCAATACTCTTACAACACTTTTTTATGCATTGTCATGTCCTTATAGATCTCCAATACCAAGACCTAAAAACAACCAAAAGTTGAGTTAAACAACACCAGACCATCAATTTATGAACTACTCTTTAATGACAAAGTTGAGTGCTTTCGTCCAGGTAGAAGGACTTAATCAGAACTGATAAAACTATAATTAACACACTTCTTATACATTTAAATCATGTCACACGACAAACTCACTCCCCAATAAAGCCCTTTTAGTTCCCCCCTGTGACCACAACATATCTAGATGCACCAAAAGGTTTCATTTAAGTAAAAGAAGAAGTAACTGTTTAAATACTGAATAATGAACATCACATATAAAATTTAAGTTCTAAGGCTTATATATATGATAAGCAATGAAGTTTAAAAACATGCATTTATGTTAATATGTAAAGTTACAAAAAACATCACAAATGCATTTAATATATGCAAACTATAACATACAAACTAAGCAGGGTACCAGCTCACCCTACATGAAAAAAGACAATTTAAGTCTCAATACACTAGAAATAGAAACTATTTCACTGAGTCCTGGATATGCTCCATTTGAGCTCCATAAGCTCGAGGATGTTGTTATCAGGACCCCCTCCTGAGGACCAATCTCAACCTAATCAATAACATAAAACTTAAAACTGTGAAACATATTGTCCTAGACAGTCTGGCATTCTTTGACTCGACTTTGGATGTCCTTATACATCCTATATTCTATTCCATATGATCCTGCAACCAAATCTAAATTCATTATCTTAAACACCTGATCTAGTTCTTCTATATTAAAGACAATAAAGATTAGAAAGAAAAATTATCAGACAATGAACATACCTTCTAGTTTTTACAATTTTTTATATTTGTCCTTCAAATAAATTCTTAATCTATATTTCCACCTTTACCAAGATTTTTTCTGTTTATTATATATATTACCTACGGAATCTCTGATTTCTCTTATAACACTGTCCTTCTCTTTAATTAATTTACTTAGATATGATGCAGTTTCTTTTCTCCTTGCAAAAAATATCTTTGCTTATACAATAACAACTCTATTTTTACTTATTCATCTCATATACCATATTTGTTTTTGTTTTTACTCTATGTAACAAAATTTAGTTCACTACTATCAGTGCACCCCTTAATGTTCATAATTTTTTTCTTTTGTTTTTCTCTTTATAATTAATTTTGTATTTGTAGTGTTGTTTTAGTTTTTGTCCTGTATGTTTATATTTGCTTATGTTTGCTGGGGCTTTTCCCCTTGGGTCTCCACTGAAAATGGGTTGCTTGCTATCAATGCAATGTAAATAGTTAACCTTTTCTTTTTTACAATTATTTTGTATTGTGATTATTTAATATTTGTATATTGTCACTTTATTTTACTTATATTTGCTGAGGCTTTTACCCTCGGATCTCCACTGAAAATGGGTTTGTTTGCAAACTCAGTTGGACTGACCTGGTTAACAAATGGGAAATAAATAAAAAAATAAACAAACATTTGCTCTTTTATAAAGAGAAAAACATTAATTGTTTCTCTCCATACAGTCATAACCTCATTACTTAATTTCTCATAATATATCCATATTTATCTTTTCTTTTCCCATATCACATAACATCTTTTGTACTTCTATTTAAAGCTTAGCTACCATTGTGACCAATCCTTATAAAACTCCCTCATTCCTATGGGATCTCTCCATAATTTCATCTTATTGCCTTTACCTTTGCTATCCCATTTCACTTCATTTATTCTTTTTAGACCTTTACATATTTTTACATGTTCAGAATTTCCTTTTATCTTAATCCAAATTGCCCAATGATCTGAGAAACAAGTCATCAAAACATCTTCTTTTTCTATTGATAAGCCTTCTGATATCAAAAAGCTTTCTGATATAAAGAAAATAATCTATTTCTATGTTCTTTTTTCCTCTTCCATAAGTCCATGCTTTTTGATTCCAAATGTTTAACTGCTTCTTCTTCTCTTTCAGCTGTTCCCATTAGGGGTTGCTACGGCAGATCATCTGTTTCCATTTCTTCCTGTCCTCTGCATCTTGCTCTGTCACACCAACCACCTGCATGTCCTCTCTCACCACATCCATAAACCTTATCTTAGGCCTTCCTCTTTTCCTCGTACTTGGCAGTTCCATCCTTAGCATCCTTTTCCCAATATACCCAGCATCCCTCCTCAGCACATGTCCTAACCAACGCAATCTCTCCTCTCTGACTTTGTCTCCAAACCGTCCAAACTAAGCTGACCCTCTAATATACCAGTTCCTAATCCTTTCCATCCTTGTCACACCCAGTGCAAATCTTAATATCTTTAACTCTGCCACTTCCAGCTCTGACTCCTACCTTTTTGTCAATGCCATTGTCTCCAACCCATATAACAAAGCTGGTCTCACTACCCTCTTGTAGACCTTCCCTTTCACTCTTACTGGTACCCGTCTGTCACAAATCACTCCTGAGACTATTCTCCACCCACTCCACCATGCCTGTACTCCCTTCTTTACCTCTCTTCCACATTCATCATTGCTCTGAACTGTTGATCCCAAGTACTTAAACACATCCACCTTCATCAACTCTACTCCCTGCATCCTCACCATTCCTCTAGCCTCCCACTCATTCACACACATATATTCTGTCTTAGACCTGCTGACCTTCATTCCTCTCCTCTCTAGAGCATATCTCCACTTATCCAGGGTCTCCTCAACCTGGTTCTTACTCTCACTACAGATCACAATGTCACCTGCAAACATCATAGTCCATGGGGCCTCCTGTCTGATCTCGTCTGTCAACCTGTCCATCACCATTGCAAATAAGAAAGGGCTCAGAGCTGATCCTTGATGTAATCCCACCTCCACCTTAAATGCATCTGTCACTCTCACTGCAGGACTTCACCACTGTCACACTACCCTCGTACATATCCTGTACCACACTTACATACTTCTCTGCCACTCCTGACTACCTCATACAATACCACAGCTCCTCTCTAGGCACCCTATCATATGCTTTCTCCAAGTCCACAAAGACACAATGCAACTCCTTCTGACCTCTATATTTCTCCATCAACACTCTCAGAGCTAACATCTCATCTGTAGTGCTCTTTCCCGGCAGGAAACCATACTGCTGATCACTAATCATCACCTCCCTTCTTAACATAGCTTCCACTACTCTTTCCCAAAACTTCAAGCTGTGACTGATCAATTTTATCCCTCTGTAGTTACTACAGCTCTGCACAGCACCCTTATTCTTAAAAATAGGTACCAAACACTTTTTCTCCACTCCTCAGGCATCCTCTGACTTTCCAAGATTTCATTAAACAATCTGGTTAAAAACTCCACTGCCATTTCAACTAAGCACCTCCATATACCTCCAAATGCTTAACTGCTCATATTTTTATAATATCCTATGCAAACTTATCATATGCTTTCTTTTTGGGTTGTCTCAAATTACAATTGAAATCCCCTTCTACAATAAACTCCATAGTAATTGCTACATATTGAATAATGTTCCTAAACATTTCTTCTTACTTCTTTTTTGATACATATGCATCAACAGTAACAGTTCTAATAACCTATACCTAAAAAAATCGTAATCCCTCCATGCCACATGCTCCAGGGACCTAAACTTCATTACCACAATAAACTGAACATGCTGGAGGGATGGGTTCCTAACCCAGAGACTTCCCATACTCTGGAACAAACTTCCCATTCATGTCAAGCAGAGCACTTCACTGGCCCTCTTTAAGAGAAATCTTGACGAGTGGATGGCCAATAGGAAGTTCACCCCGGGGATCACTTCAGTGGCCTTGCTTGACAGACGCACTGGGAACTAACTTTGGGTGGATTGATGCCAGGGAATCTTCTTGGGCTAGGCTTATATAGGCTCCACGGCCGTTAGCTTAGTACACACCTAGGAACCTGATTCCTCCACCTTACATCAACTGTGGTTTTACCCTGTTATAACAATGGTAGTATCTAACACTTTAACTCATTAACCCTGAGTACCGCCACAGGGCACATTTAAGGTTACATCCGAGTGCTCCCTGAGGCGGTAGTAATCCCGGTTCATTACATCCGAGGTCGTCTAGGAGCACAAGTAGGTTTAGCAACACATTGTAACTCCACTGCTGAAAATAAATTGAAAAGGTACCTGAACTTTGTTAATTACCTTTCCAGCTTTATTTTCGCAGTGGAGTTAACTATTATTTACATAGGTGGCTTTAGAGAAAATCGACTTTCTGTGCACCCTTTCTATGCTAGCCAATTTTCTCTGCTTTCCCACTGATTGTAAAAAGTAAAAGAAGTGGAAAATGTGTGTGTGTGTGTGTGTGTGTGTGTGTGTGTGTGTGTGTGTGAATGCATGCATGAAAGCAAGGTGCATGTGAGTGAGAAAGAGTGAAGAGTGAAAGCGAGTGATCCCTAGCAATGGCAACAGTAAAGAGATTTGTGCACCTCTCGTTCTTGATGTTTTAGCTCAAGTTATAAATTTCATGCTGCAAAAAATGTAGTACTGCTGAAGCAAAGTTTAACAAGACCACCCTTACACAAAGGTCTACCTTTTCTGTAACTTAACTCTATTTATTTTGATCCTGAAAAGGGTTTACACACCAGAATGTTTACATACAAAATAAGAGAAATTAGTATCAGTCGCAACTAGCATATTCCACTGATTTACGTCCCCTTCTGCAAAACTTTATATCATTATTATATAGACTAAGATACACAAAGATTGACCAGGCATGTACAAATCAATTACCCAAACTGATTTCTCATCTCACTTCTTGCCATTCAAAAAATTCACAAGATAAACTACTACAGCCATGTATGATAACGGAGTGTTGCACACAGCATCGCACACTAAGTAATTTATAACACTCATCAAACTTGCAGTATCATATAAAATTGAAACAACTCACTAATCACTCAGGCAAATGATGCAATAAAAACTGACCTTTCAAAAATGTGAACGATTCATTTAATTCAGCCAGCACAGAACTGAAAACTTTCCTTGTATAAACCTTTGCTTTTATCTTTTTGACATAAACAGGACCACACTGTCTCTGTCATATAGACCAATGTTAATTGCAGTGCCTGAACTGAGCAGTTGTCGCCACCTACACTGTTGTATCATCACCGATCTTCTCCCTGTGTCAGCTTACCCAAAATGATCCTGTTCCAGTTATGTTTGTACTCCCTTCAAAAAATGAGCAGATTTTTGCTTGTCTTTCATGGTAAATCACTGAAAATTACAACCAGTAATGGCAGGTATTAGAACATTAAGAGTTTTTTTCCTGCTTTGTGAGAGATAGTGCCATAACGGCTGAATGCTGATACTGTTTCTGTATGTGCGGTTGCAGTATCGGTTGTGGTTGCACCAAAGTGATTACCACTGCTTTGCCCTTAAATGATAAGGGAAACAATCACAAGAGTTCTCAGTTCGTGCATGAAAGGGTGACTATTTCCAATGAGTTTGTCTGTTATGCCAGTAAATAAATTGAGCTGTACCATTTTTGGGGGGATGGTAACTGCATGTCTCTACACTTAGCACATTTTCAATATATACCAGTTTTGTGTGTGTGTTGAACCTCACTGCTACACAAGTCTTAGTTCTCCCTTATTTTCCAGAATATTGTTGACTTTGCCTCATATATTTGCCTTGAACCCTTGTAAAGATTTGTGATTTGCAGGTCAATCACAATGGATGGGAAATAGGAAATACACCCCAGGGATCACTTCTGTGGTTCTGTTTGACAGGGGCACAGGAAAATAACTTTCTTGGGTGGTGTAAGCCATGGAAACTTGTGAGGAAGTAAATATTGTGGGAAGAAATATCCAGGGAATTGTTATGACTAGGCTTGTATAGGTCCTAGGGCCAATAGCCTAGTACCAACCTATGAACTTAGGCCCTTGGGCCGATAGCCTAGTACCTACCTACCTATGATTACAGTCAGGCAATAATGATAGGTATTGGTTTACATTTATTATTCTTCAGGAAATGCACATTGATGCAAAATATTTTGTTATGCTGTTGTTATTTATTAATTTAGAGCAGTCTTTAAACATTTTCACTGACTTTGTAACACTCTCCCTAATTATTGAACAAATAATTGAGGGCATCTGACTGTCGTGCTGGTTGCCAGTAAATTGGAACACTAATTGTGTTACTTCAATAATATCCTTGAGATTACTTCATATTTTGGTCTGTTCCTTATAAAATGGAATTTTTTTTAGTGTTTTTCTTTGAAATTGTTGAGGACTGCAGTCTCCAAGTAATGACAGCCATTTCAGTTATACAACTCATATTGTACATAAAATTCATGCTAATGTACAACCTGCTACTACGGCAAATGTCAAACAAAGTATAGAATAGCAGTAATTAAATTCTGTTCTAGATTTTGGACTTTCCACCCATTGTCATTTAGTCATTTATTACAGCGTTGCTGGTAAATTTCTGAGTATTATTTATTTGTGTGTCTGATTCTAATCACCACGATGGCTCAGATAGCTGAGAGAGATAAATGTCATTATTTGCACACTAATTCTTGCATGGAGCAACCATAAGTTTTGGACAATATTTCTGGGGAAATTACAGCATCAGTAGTCATTCTGAAAGATACAAGAAGATTTGGCCCATAAAGGAGAGACTGGCATGGTTCTGGGTAATTAACAAATAAGGACATTCATTCTAGTTTGGAGGGTTTACAAAAGACAGACTGTGGTCAGAGAAGAGTTCAGGTGGTTTGGGGCCATAGACTACATATTGTACATATGCTATTAATGTGGCTCGGAGAAAGCTGGTGGATGGTACTGAATGGGTTTTGTCGGATTAAGGGAGGAAAGGGGAGTATGAAAGGGCAGAAGGTGGTAGGGATAAGATGATGACAAAAATTATAGAGATGAGGATAACCCCTGGTACAACAGGCAATGAATCTGAGGAGGGTATGGGAGAGAGAAGTCCTTCCTAGTCCATCCAGCAATAGGTGACATAGGCAAGTAGGCAGCCCGTCTGTTCAAATGAGAGATAAAGTGTATGCGTTTTGCTGCATGAGAGAGAAGGTGTGTGTGTGTGTGTGTGTGTGTGTGTGTGTGTGTGTGTGTGTGTTTGTGTGTGTGTGCGTGTGCATGTGTAGAGATAAGGTAGGTGTAGTTGTGACCAGAGTTTTGCCTTACATTTTTGCCCACTTCATCATAAAATTTGTGGTTTTCTGGCAATTCACAGAGAATTGAGGTCACTGAATAATGGCATATCAGTTTTGTGCTTTATATCTTTCAGAAAATGCATGCTAACACACATCCTGTTATTCTAGCAGCTTTCTAAGTTAAAAATAACAATATTTAAAATCTTTCCCTATTTTTGTGGCATTGTATTGCCATTACGTTCAGCTTTGTCCAGATTTCTTGCACTAAGAGGTTGAGAGGTATGCATACCTCTCAAATGTCCAGACTTTTGCCTCATATTTTTGGCTCGTTCCTCATACAATTAGTGGTTTTCTGGCAATTCATGGAGGATTGAAGTCATTAAATAATGACATACGAGTTTCAGACTTCACCTTCAGAAAATGCATGTCATGAAAAATCCTGTTTTTCTACCAACCTTCTGAGTTATTTTGACAGTTTGATTTTTAGTCCATTTTCAGGGAATTATGAGGTTCAGTGAATTTTCAAGGGATTGAGTTTTACTGCATTTTCATGAAATTGTGAGTTTCAAGGGAAGCACAGTTCACTGTTGCTCATGCTAAGACTTTTTCAATGTGCAACTAACTGCCTTGTTTAGCAAATGACAGTCACTGTTTGTGATGCAGAATTTGAAAGCAGTGTTAGCATAATTGCCTTTGGAGCAGAAGACTGTGGACTCTACTCTCACACTATCTGGATGGAGTGCTGGTATTGCAGTGGCCTTTTGATTGCTGATTATTTGGTGCTTAAGGGTGGCAGGGGTTCTGCACTCCTAAGTCTGTCCTCCTTTGTATGAGATGCAATGTATCTATGAACTTTTCAGTTTGTCAGTCATTCCCTATTGCAATATTATCTTGTGGAGGTGGAGCTGCTCTTGGGGGCAGAATGTCCAGATTTTTGCCTCATATTTTTGATCAGTTCCTCATAAAATTAGATATTTTCTGGCAAATTACTAGGATAATCTGAGGGTGAAGTGACAAAATGAAGATATGCATTTGTGTTTCAGACTTCATATCCTTCAGAAAAATGCATGCTAAGACAAGGGGAATACGTTGGAGTAATATGTTATGGGAAACTATGTCTGTGTGAAATGTTTACTGAATGTAGAATGTATGATACCACCAAAGGATGAGCAAGCCTGGAACACAGTGTCACAAGAACTCCACCAAGATAGTGAAAAACCTATTATTGAGCGTTTTCGTCAGGTTGTAACCAAAGACTTCAGAATACAACAAAACTTAATACTCTCTTGTTAAGTATACTAAAACCTGTGAGAACACATGACATAGTAAGCCAATGAAACGTCCCATAACATTAATTATAAACAGACTTTCTCTATCTAACATATCACATTTGAATTCATGACAAATTTTAAAGTTAAACAGCAAAAACACTGTTACCTAAAAAGTGGCAGAACTGTTATAATAACATTTCAACAAACAGAAACCATAATATACATCTCAGACATATAAAAACTAATAAAAACTATATAACATAAGAACGCAGCTTTAATAGGCTGCTTATACTGATGTTGTCATTAAGACCTGGGGGGGTGGCACAGGCATTCAACTTAATTTGCCAACATATTTCCCTGAATTCTGAATAGTCTTCCCAATGACCCCCTCTAGGATCTATTTTGACCCCTTCAACAACAGCAAACAAACATGTGTTGAGTATTTTTCTATATGCTTATACAAGGCATTATTTTTGTTACCGTTTTTTATGTCCCTATAATGCTCATAAATTCTGTCCCTTAACTTTCTTTTAGTTTTCCCAATTTAGAGCATATTACAGTACTGACACAGGGCAGTATAAACAACCCCTTTGGAGTTGGAAGAAAATTTGCCGTTAGGTTTTATGGTTGTGTGGTTCAACTTAATCTGGTCAGAATTCATGACCAAATAACATTGAGAACAAGAGCCGCAATTTTTAGTCCCAATAATAGTGCTGCTACTTTCAAAAACATTTACCCTCTCAAGTAACTGCTTGATGCTTGAGCCTTTCCTAAACACTGTTTGTGGCATATCTCCCACCTGGTCTAAAATACCTGGATGACTCCAGAATAGCTGCCAGTTTTTCTTTAAAATAGTAGTAATACTTTGATGGTCAGTGGAAAACTTGGTAACAAAGAGAAATATTTGGAGGGATCAGCAGTATTAGTAGTCCTGAGAGTACCTGTAATATTACCCACCATGTTAACCATCAAAATAGGTAGAATGTTGTGATTATTTCTTCTACACACAATCTCTTTCTTTACTGTGGAGATCAAACTAGTGGGGTACCCTCTGGCCAAAAACAACTTAGTCAGTATTTCACATGCAAAAGAAAATCCTGGTCAGTGCTGACCATTCGGGCAATTCTCACAAAGTATCCCTTTACTATACCATGCTTTAGAAATTCAGGATGTTTACACTCAAAATGTAATGAACTATTACAATAAGTAGGTTTCCTATACAGGTTGCTTACAAAGCATTTCCTGTCACAATCTTTCCTGATGTCTACATCTAAGTAGTTGATGCCATCTTTTTTGTGTATATAAGTGAAATTTAAAAAATCAGTGGTGTTGTTTAAATAATCAATAAAGGTAGTAATGTCTTCCCCTGTATCGTTCCACAAGAAAAACAAATCATCAATGTAACATACATAAACTGTCTATTTGTTGGCAAACTCTGAACTAAGCAAGTATTTCCTTTCCCACATAAGCATAATGATGTTTGCAAACACTGGGGCACAAATGGCCCCCATGGCAATGCCTGTGTTCTGTAGGAAATACTGCCCTGCAAAGTAGACAAAATTGCTTTTCAATAATAACTCCATAGGGGTCACTAATGTTGCCACTTCACTATTCGTGAACATTTTACTGTCAAACAAAAACTCCTCAAACCACTCCAGACCGGTGGTGTGTGGAATAACATTGTACAAATTAGTAACATCCACTGTCAAAAAACTCACATTATCATGAAATACTACTCCATTCAGTTTATCCAGAAAATGCCAGGAGTCTATGCAGATATGCTTTTCTCCTTTTAATATATTTTTGAGAGCAAAATCAATGTATTTTCCCAAAGTGTGGGTTTTTGAGCCAGCTGCACTCACAACTGATCTCATAGGAGGGTTGTAATAACTCTTGTGTATCTTCGGAATTTCGAAGATACTAAGGACTTTTGGATGTTTGTTAACAAGAAATTCCAGTTGACCAGGGTCCAGTTGCCCTTGATCACAAAGATCTTGTAAAACCACATCTATTCTATAATAGGACAAGTTAACAAAATGCCGTGAAACCTCTGCATAGGTGGTTTCATCAAACAGTAATTCATTCTTTCTACACAGTCTTGCTTACACATAACAACTACCCCCCTCCTTATTGGGTTTCATGACTCTTAACTGTCCTGTCCTTACAAATGTCTGAAAGCAGTTTCCTTTCAGCTTCAGTTAAATTGTCACAATTATTTTCACTTTGGTGACTCAACAGAGCTCTGAAGTCAAATTCACAAATTTTCAAAAACAATGTAAGACAGAAATGTACAGGGGGGTTGTATATGCTTTTCCTATGTAAACTAGAACACTGTTCAGAAACATTAACGTTGTTGAATAGTAATTTAAAATTTAAGTTTCTAATAAACAACCTAAGGTCCAAGACCAAATCAACAATATTAGAACGTTTTGCTGGCAAAAAACTAAGTCCTTTGCTGAATAAATCTGCAGCTGTTTCATCAAACACACGACCAGAAAAGTTATACAGTGTAAAATCAGCTTTTTTGTTTTGAACACATACCAAATTGGCTTCTGAGGCAAAGACATCCAATTCAACAGCTGCCTGAAAGTCCAAAGGGCCAAAATCAACAGCTTCAAGAGAAAAATGTAACAAACATTCCCTTAGTTCCTCCGGTTGTTCCTCCTGTTCCTTCTCCGGTTATGTGACTGTTGTGGCGGCCCCAAGGGCCTGGAACTGGAAGTTTGAGCATTGTTCCTCCACTCGTCATTAGTTCTGCAGCCGCTCTGACCTGCGAGGAAAGTCCAACCTTAACGGGAATTGCTGGTTCACTTCCTCTGTTAAATCTACACCTTCCTCATCACCACTATTGGCGGAATTGGATTGATGGACAGCATTAGAGGTGGGATTAGGAGGTCTAGGATATGCAGTACCTGAAATGTAAACTTCCTTGTCCCTTTTTAACTTTTTTTCTTTTCTGGTTTTAACCACAGCAACTATTTTGTTAGTTGTCAAAAAAAATCCTTGTAAGCTGAAAAAGAGGGGTCAAACAACAAATCATTGTGCAGAACTTTTTCAAGTTTAACAATCTCTGCCTGCAGAATCTCTTTAGATCTGTTGTTAAACTTAATAAAAGTTTCCATAATTTCAAACCCCTGATGATTAAACAAATCCAGCAGTTCTTTGTGCATAGGTGAATCAGCTACTAGCCCTGTATGAAATGTCCAACATCTTAGCCCTTTCGGCACCACCTTGCTCCTGATGCACTCCACAAATAGTGTTTAGGAAAGG
Source organism: Protopterus annectens (assembly GCF_019279795.1). Classification (NCBI taxonomy): domain Eukaryota; kingdom Metazoa; phylum Chordata; order Ceratodontiformes; family Protopteridae; genus Protopterus; species Protopterus annectens. The sequence goes on from NC_056726.1 coordinate 255,557,813, forward strand.
TTCAAGCATCAAGCAGTTACTTGAGAGGGTAAATGTTTTTGAAAGTAGCAGCACTATTATTGGGACTAAAAAGTGTGGCTGTTGCTCTCAGTGCTACTTGGTCACGAATTGTGACCAGATTAAGTTGAACCACACAACCATAAAACCTAACAACAAATTTTCTTGCAACAACAAATGGGTTGTTTATGCTGCCCTGTGTCAGTACTGTAATATGTTCTATATTGGGAAAACTAAAAGAAAGTTAAGGGACAGAATTTATGAGCATTATAGGGACATAAAAACGATAACAAAAATAATGCCTTGTATAAGCATATAGAAAAACACTCAACACATGTTTTTTATTTGCTGTTGTTGAAGGGGTCAAATAAGATCCTAGAAGGGGTCCTTGGGAAGACTATTTAGAATTCAGGGAATTATGTTGGCAAACTAAGTTGAACGCCTGTGCCCCCCCCCCAGGTCTTAATGACAACATCAGTATAAGCAGCCTTTAAAAGCTGTGTTCTTATGTTATATAGTTTTTATTACTTTTTATATGTTTGAGTTGTATATTATGGCTTGTTTGTTGAAATGTTATTATAACAGTTCTGTCACTTTTTAGGTAACAGTGTTTTTTGCTGTTTTACTTTAAAATTTGTCATGGATTCAAATATGATGTGTTAGATAGAGAAAGCCTTTCATAATTAATGTTATTGCGAAGTTTCATTGGCTTACTATGTCATGTGTTCTCACAGGTATTAGTATACTTAACAAGAGTGTATTAAGTTTTGTTGCATTCTGATGAAGTCTTTGGTTACAACCTGACAAAAGTGCTCAATAAAAGGTTTTTGATTATCCTGGTGGAGTTCTTGTGACACTGTGTTCCAGACTTGCTCATCCTTTGGTGGTATTAGTCTTTTTCGTTTTGGTTCCTAGAATGTATGATAGTTGTATACGAAGCAATTGTATTCAGTGCTAAATATAGAGATGAATGAAATGAAAAAAAAAACTAATTAGAGGGATGCTCTCATGGAAAGATTAGCTGCTGTCTTAGGGAATTTAAACATTTATTGCGGTAGCATTCGCCCTGAGTGAAGTAATTCTGGCATGGATCAATCAAAACTGTTGGGCAATACTTCTGTCTGTCATTAGTGTGTACAGTTTAGGTGACAGGAATTGCTCAATGATATAAATGTTATATAAATTTTATTACGGCTTTTGTAGTAGTTCTGGCTCCGATCAACTCAGTATGTAGTGCAATATTTCTGACTTCTTGCATTTGTGTGTACAGTTTAGGTGAGAGAAAGGGCTTAGTAATATATAACTGTTATGCTACTTTTATTCAATTACTCAGGTCTTTTCCTAAAAGATGGTAATGACTCAATCTTGCATTACACCTGCACCAGAAATGTACTGAATGTCTACTCAACAGGTTATGTGTGGCAGTTATCACCTTTATTTATGCAGAACATTGCAGGAATGAAATGTAAGCCATTATCACGTTATTAACTTTGAATATGTGCAGCTACAGTTCAACACGGAGTCATAATCACTTGTCAGGTAACGTAGCGATAAGTGCAGTTACAGTATAACACTGAGTCATTATCACTTGTCAGGTAACACTCTCAGCAGCTGTCACTGTTATTCGCATTACTAAAAGTCGTTATCACATTGATGAATACACATGCCAGAATTCGGCTTCTGTCTATGTGGAGTCATGCATAAGTCCCCTTCCCCAAGTTTCTTTCTTTCATTTTTGGTAAATAACTTTGCTAGGGAACATGTCAATGTGCTAAGTAATCCCTCATTTTAAAGATTGTATTAGTATTTACAGCATGGTAAAAGAACTATGTCTGTATACTGTACACATATACAGATTTCACAGTTTGTTTAGGACTTAGGTTATGAAAATTATGATATTTTTGTTCATATTTTGGTAAATAACTTTGCTAGGGAGCATGTAATTATGCCAAAGGATACCTCATTTTGAAGACAGTGTTAGTCCTTACAACATGATAAATGAACTGTGTCTCTATGCTGTACACATGTACAGATATCACAGTTTGTTTAGGACTAAGGTTATGAAAATTATTATTTTTTTCATATTTTGGTAAATAACTTTGCAAGGGAACATGTCCATGTGCTAAGTAATACCTAATGTTGAGGACAGTATTAATATTTACAACCTGGTAAAATAACTGGGTCTGTATTCTGTACAGATGTCAAAGTTTGTTTAGGTCGTAGGTTATGGAAATTGTGATTTTTTTTTCATATTTTGGTAAATAACTTTGCAAGGGAGCATGTCAATGTTCCAAGTAATAAATCATTTTGAAGACAGTATTACTCCTTACAACATGGTAAAAGAACCATGTCTCTATGCTATACATGTGTACAGATATCAGTTTGTTTAGTCTTGCAGGATTATGAAAATTATACATTTGCAATATTTCTCATTATTATGCCCATATCTTTGCAAGGGAGCATGGTGACAACATAAATGATGCATCATTTTGAAGCTGACATTGAGCCACACACCTTGTAAACTGATATGTAGTCTCTGTCTGTTACAGGTGATGAGATACCATGCTTTGTTTATTTATCAATTATGAGAAATATAATATTAATAATATTTATGTGAATATCTCCATAACGGAGCATCACACAGTAATGGTTAAGGTATCATTTTAAAGCTGACATTCATACAAACAAATTAATTACTAATTATATGGGTCTACATGGTACATTCACCAAGATATTGTGATTTGTTTTACCAAAAAGGTAAAAAAAATGCATAACATCAGCATTCCTTGGCAAATATTTAATAAGGACTTAGATCTGTACTATCAACATTTATACTGTTGGAAAGGAAGTGTCTGTTGAACAACTTTCAGATTTACATTTCTAGTATAGCTCTTATGGTTGAAGAGTTATGAACATTTGTTTTCTGTATGGTATTACAAATGCATTGTCCGAAAAAGAGCTCAGGCTGCACTGTTGTTCCTTTGGTGGAAGTAAGCAGGCAGCATTTTCTGAGCTGCTCTGGAGTGAATGAGTCAATTGTATCTCTATATAAGATAAGAATGCCTGAACACGTTTTCTTCCCAAAATTCCATATCACCTTATTCCCACCATACTGTTTGATTTATTTCAACTTGCTAAGAATCTAATGTCTTCTGAAATAATCAAATTGCATTCCTGCTTCCTGCACCATTCCAGAATTTCTATTCTTGTCTCTCTTTTTTTGTTCAAACTATTAACATTGAGAATTAGAATTTTACATTAATGTAATACATATAATCATCCGTTTCCCTTCTTTTTTCAATTTTTAAATCCCTCTATAATATTCCTTTTTCTATACTGCACTGTTTTACCAAGATAATTTCTTTTTTTGTTTGACCATATTCCATTTAACCTCATCAATCTCATTCAACCATGACTCTTCTTCCTCAGGTTTGTCCATATTTGCATCTTCCTTCGTATTAACATTTTGTATCACTTCCTCTCTATCCATAACAACATTTAGCATTTCTTTTTGTGTTTCCACTATTTCTAATTCTTTCTCTATAACTATTATTTTTACCTTGCTCTTTTACTCTCACTTACACCTTTCTTTTGTCTTCACATTGTCTCACCAAATGACCCACTTTTTTGCACTTATAAAATTTCAGTTCACAATTCCTTGCATCATGTCCTATTTTCCCCACATGTAAAACACCTTCATTTAACACAGCTCTTAATTAGATGATCAGTTTTTCCACAAAAAAAAAAACATGTTTTTGGCTGTCCCCAATATTTTGCCAGGCCTCTGTCACTTTCAACATTTATGATACTTGGAATATGCACAATACTATCATTGTCTAATTCTAAAATCACACTGTAATCCCATGCCACAGTCCACAGACCTCTTTTATCATACAGTTTAGACAAACTTAACACATTTTTGCATAATTGTAATAAATGTCCTTTTAAAGTCTCTTTCTACTCCAGTCCTAAACTGAATATTAATTTTCTTTTAGTCTCCCTATAAAAGGGCTTACGCATGTATAAAATTTCATGGCAAACAGTCTTTCTTTTTTTCATATTCTACTAGGAATTTCTCCAATATATGACCAGTCTCTAAAATAATGTCACAAAAAGTCTCTCTGTTAATATGGATAAATACTCTTATCTCATTAGGTTTAATTACTAGTATTGTAATAACTTCATCCCATACCTTATATCTGTCCACCTCTGATTCTTCCTTTTTCTCAGTTCGTACTTTAAAAAGTATTTTTCTTCTTACACTTACTTCTTTCTCACCTCTCTTGTTTTCCTTCCCTGCTTTCATTATCCCTGCATAATATTTTCTCTCTACCTGACCCACTTCGATCTTCTGAACATCTTCCTTCTGAATTTTTTCCATCAGCTCCCTCCAAGACAAATCTTTGCCACACTATGGTTCACTCATGTTGACTAAATCCATTAGTAAATCATCCTGCAACTCTCCTGACTGGAGGGTTGTAACAACACATTCTTGTGTTGTAACCTCTTCATCAAAGAGGTTTTGCTGAAACAAATCTTCTGAGTTCATCTGTACTCATTCAGACTCCTTACACTGCTCTTGAAAAGGCTAGACTATCACTGCTCTTGAAAAGGCTAGACTACCTTTACGGATTCCTTCACCATGCGATCATTCTTAACCGATGTCTCCTCACTTTTCACTACCTTGTTTAAAGAATCTACTGTTGTTTGACTAACATCACCTTAAAAACTTTCACCCTCCGCACACTTCTTTCCTCCTTCCATAATTGCAGCTCTCTCCCTTTTCCTACTTCTCCAAGCTGCCTTTCCACTCAGAATGGAAGCCAAAAATGCCACAATGAAATGTGTCCCCAATATGGAAGAGTAAGGGAAGTTCTCCAATCCCCCCGGCCAAATCTCCCCGAGTAGTATAAATATCACCTCTGGCATCTCTTGAAAATAGGCCATTAGCCTAGTGAGACTAATCCAGTCAATCAACAAAAGAATAAATAAATAAATAAATAATATTTCATTTTGTCAACAGATTAACACAGTAAATGAATTGGTCCAAAGAAAGTTTTCAGCCATGACCTCAGCCCAAAGATAACAACAAATACAGCATGCATACATACAAGGTGACAGTGTTCGACATTTTATATAGTAATAATTCTGGTGTTACATACAGCAATAGTGCTCATTTCACATCAGTAATCAAACATATGGCATCAGACAAAATCATGTAACAACTGTACAAAATTGCTGATAGTGCAGTTACTGGACAGTTTAGGAGAAAGAATACATTAACTTCTTCTTCTTCTTTCGGCTTTTCCAGGTTAGGGGTCACCACAGCGGATCACCTGTCTGCTCATGATTGGCAGTAGAGTTTTACAGTGTCGAGTTGCCAGCCCGATGCCCAACCTTCCACAGAAGGCACACACATGCATGCACTCATGCCTAGGGCCAATTTAGAGTGTCCAATCCACCTACAGCATTTACAAGTAAGTTATTTACATATCTACACACACAAACACACACACACACACATATATATATATATATATCAGACATGTAGACTGCAGAATCTGCAGATTTATGATGGACAGATACTGGATTTCTAAGCAAAGTAGCTGAAGGGTAGACACATCAGCCAGCATCCTTAAATCATGAAATTTGATTAGGTGGACTAGGTGAGACTTAACCCTTTTTAAATGCTAAAAGATCACTACAGACTAATATGTCCTCTGGAATACCATTCCAGTAAGCAGGTGCCATTTTGGTAAAAGCTGTTTCTGTTAGGACTAGTTTGAATGGAGGATAAGCTGTTAAGCTGTAGTTGGTCTGTGCTCCAAAGAGAATACACATAGTGCCTTTGAAGTATTACTTTTAGTAGTGGTCAATAACTGTCACTAAGCAATTTGTAGGTAAGTGTATTTAGAAGTAGGAAAGCCTTAGCATGCACAAGGAAGCCAAGCATGTCCTGAGATAGCGTGGCACAGTTACTCACTGAAGTTTGGCATGTGTATGAATCTAAGAACTTTATTCTCTGTAGTCTGAAGTAGGTTACTGTTGTGCAGAGAATAAAGGGAAAATGGGGAGTGCATATTCAGATCTGGGTGTGAGTACACTTACATCTATGGTGTTCTTAGCATCTAGTGAGGGTAAGTTGGAGATTTTGTATGAAACTTTAAGCTACAACAAGACTTTGAGACTGTTTCTGTCTGTATAAAAAGAATAAAAACACATAGAAATAAGCATGCATGCTATCTAACATTCTATCTATATGCATGTTATCTAACTATGTTCTCTCTCTCTCTCTCTCTCTATATATATATATATATATATATATATATATATATTTATACGAGTGGCATGTGTTTTACTGAGTGTTTAGTTTATCGAATGAGCTGAGCACCAGCATTAGTGATCAAATGTGCATTTTACTGCACATTGCCAGAACTGCATTGTGCTAGAGTGCATTGCAGTGGGATTAGGGGACTTACCCTTTCTACACTGCTGGGCACTCTCAATAGTTGGTATATATAAGTGCCAAGCTCTGGAACTCTCTGCCAACAGGCATTAGTACCACTGAGTGCTTTAAGAACTTCAAACACACCCCAAAACATTTTCTTTGTAATCAGACCTGCCCCTGCTCCTTCCCTAACAGGTAAACTCCATCCACTCTCTAGGACCTTTCTACATATGGTGATCCCTAGACCATGAATTTCATCCATTAACCATTACCATATTGAACTAAGAAACTTTATATATTACTACACCCTTAACTATTGCCATCCTACACGACAATTCTTCTAAGCATGTGTGCTTCAAATATTCTGACCCTCACTCTTTACCTTAATCCTACCGGATTAAAAAAAGTTATAATCTACCACAATACTTTTATTTAGTATTGCCTATCTAGTACATATTTTATTATTGTATGTACTTATTTACTATTCATTACTTAATGTGTGCTTTAATACTTGCTATTGTCTTGTTCATGCATAATGTCTTAACTTTAATGTATCATTTGGAGCTTTCTCCCCGGGCCTCTGCTTAAAAGGGGTTCCTGACCCAGTCAGACTTTCCTGGTAAACAAATGTTAAATAAAAAACATAAGTAGCAGGGACAGTACAAAAATTCCTTTATTTACTACTTTTACCAGTATGTGTTTCTTCAATTGCTCATATAGAGATCAGTTGAGTTTCAACTTTTTGTTTGAGGAATCAATGTACACTCAATACATATGCATACACACACGCACAAATATATATATATATATATATATATATATATATATATATATATATATATATATATATAGTTAGATATATACAGATGATATATATATAGATACAGACATATATACACACAGAGACAGAGAGAAGGGAGATAGATAGATATACATATTACACATACATCCATAGTAAATTCACTTTCTTTATGTACTAAGCAATAAAAACTCCCATTTGGCAGAGACAGGGATCTCCCTCACCCTAACTTGTCATAGTTTGTTGCTTAGCCAGTGTTTCCCCCACTGAATTACATATGGACTGACAATTATGCTTTTAATTTATTTTTTCCTAGAGTACCAAATGCCTTAGTAACACCAACATGTACAGCTTGCACTGTTAGTTGATCAAGTGCAGATTCTATCTTTTCACAGAATGCCACAATATCCAAAAAACAAACTCTCCCCTTAACAAATGCATATTGTTACATATATAAGAGAAGTAAGTCTAAAACTCTTAAGGTATGACAGAACCACCTGCCTCCCTCTCCATTTCTGAACTAGTGACACTACAGTCTGCTATAGAACAGGGATGTGCACCAATATACACTCTCTCTCTCTCTCTCTCTATATATATATATATATATATATACACATATATATAATATATTTATATATATATATATATATATATATATATATATATATATATATATATATATATATATATATATATATATATATATATATATATATATATATATATATATATATATATATATATATAAATAAAATATATTTATACATATATTTAAATATATATATATATATATATATATATATATATATATATGGGTCTACTTCTATTCACCAACATCCCATTTCACTGAAACCCATTTCACTGACAGCTCATTTCACTGACAAACTTTCAAGGTCCGGGGCTTCCCCACACCCTAAATGTGGGGCTGTGCCCCACACCCCCAACTATATATTACACCTCCACGGTCGCACAACAGTGGGGAGGGGGGCAAATCCCAGGTTTTTGCCCTGATTACTTTTGTCAGTAAAATGAGGCTGTCAGTGAAATGGGTTTCAGTGAAATGGGATGTTGGTGAATAGAAGTAGACCCATATATATATATATATATATATATATTTTTGCTTTTTTTTTTTTTTTGCACTTTTTGCTTTATGATTAATCCCAGGTCTTCCTAAACTGCCCCATATCCACGCCAGGTCTATCAGCTGCTCCATTCTCCTCTTCCACTGGTGTCACTGAGTCTGATCACAGAACATAATGGTGTACTGGAAGTCTTGCCATCACCATCTGCCAAGGGTATTTTAACTTGAGACCTACTCATTAATCACGCACTCATAGTGTGGTATCCATGGTTATCTCTGAGGGGCAGACATCCAATAGGGGCATGCAGCATATTGCTCCACCTCCACAGCAGCTCAGTGATGCCTGTGAAGTCCATGCACTGGCCCAGTAATCAAGGAGCTTCAATCCTCACCACTAAAACCAGTGATGCGCATGCACATTGGGAAGGATAACAAGTACACACACAGTAAAATACAATATCCCTTAAGACCACACAGAGATCACAGTCAGTCCTGGGCTTGTTTCTCCTTTTCTCTCCAGATCCCCAATAAGACTCCCCCACTGGCACAGCTATAGGGTACAGTTCTCAGCCTAGCGGTCAAGCTAAAACCTCCAGCACCCTCTGTGTCCAACCAGTACTCCCTGCCCAAGTAGCTGACACACACACACACACACACACACACACACACACACACACACACACACACACACACACACACACACACACACACTTTGAGATATGAGTTATATACAAACACACAGACACTCCTGGGGAAGGCTGACACTGGTTCTCCAGCTATGCCCCCTTCTCTGCCCAGGCTATAAGGTAGAAATCACTGCCACTGACCACTAATATCAGCTGCTAATAAGGCCCTTACCAAAGGGTGTCCAATTTTACTATGCAATATTATTATTAACCAATTAGTAAGGATGACAAACAGCAAGGATTATTGGAGTGGTTTGAACAGTATCACTATATACATGCAAAGTACTCTAGAGCTTAAATTATTTCTACACAAAACAGCCACAGCTGAAAGTGTAAAAATATTTAATAATAAATAATAAAAACACTAGACAAATCTCCTCAATTCAACACAGTGCTAGTCAAGAGTTCAGACACAGGAAAATGCTTAAAATAATAGTGTGACTAATCTGACAAACATAGAAAACAGCTAGACTATTTATTTTATTTTTATTTTATTTTATTTTATTTTACATTTGGTGACCGGGCTAGTCTAGCTGGACAAATATCCGTTTTCAGTAGAGGCCCGGGGAGAAAAGCTCCAATTACAAGAATTACAAGAATTAAAACAATCATTAACAATAAAAGATAATAAGCAACATAAAATAGGTACAAAGTTGTACATTTGTATGAATTTAACAATAATAAAGCCAAAAAAGCAGAACCATAATCTGTCAGAGAAATAGTTGTTTAACAGTCATGGACTAAGGAACACATACAGTTAGATACTAAACAACATTCAATATGTGCTAGAGAGAAAGAGAAAAAAAAAAATGTTAGAGGCAATCTAAAGATAAGTCTGTCTACAATAAAAGTTAGTTTTATAGTGGGAAAGTTAGGAGTAAATGAAAGGGGGAAGTTGTGAGTAATTCAGAAGTAATTTCAGTCAGGATTAGTACAAGGACATAGCCATTGAGTTTTTAGATGTTCTTTGATATGTTTCTTGAAAAGGAATGTAGAGTCTAGGTTTGCTATTTCCTGAGGTAGTTGATTCCAGATTTTCCCTACAGCATTTGAAAATAATGAGTCTCCAGCTTTATTCTTTGATTTGGTTAAGGCTACAAGGAGTTTATTAGCCGACCGTAGTGTGGCTAGGTTTTTATAAGGTGAAATCAGTTTTGTAAGGCTAGGGGTAGCGTCTGGGAAAAAGAGGGTCTAAACTTTTCTCAAGGGTCACTTGAAAAACTAACTTGAGTTCTCAGAGGGGAGAAATGTGTCAAACTGAAAGGCCTCCAGCCCAGCCAGATAGTCTAAACTTACTATTTTCTATTTCTAAGAGAAACAATGTTCTAAATAACTTACATACATACAGAGCAAGCAAGTGCTGGTGATGTTGTCAGTTCTGAAGACAAATGCAAAATGCTCTAATTCTCTCTCTCTGAGAAAGTCTTAAATCGATAATACATCACTGCTGACTCATTTTAGATTACATTATTCTTGACACTTCTCTGGTTTAATTTCCCAGGCTAACAGAAACTCAGAGTTTAACACATCTTTGTAATATTGCACCTGGCCAGGAAACCACAGCAATAAAGACATTATACATGTAAATTCTAGCAATTAACTCTGGTCTCAAAACAATAGAAGGAATTCCTTCATCCAGACATTCTGTCTCCGAGCTTTGAGATCAAACAGTCATAAAATGCTTTACTTATCAGCTTTCTTCCAGCAGAGTGTACTGTGGTTACATTTTTGAAGCTCAGTACAAATATAGTTTAATCATAAAACATAGTTCTCTTTTACATTTGTAAAAACAGTCTGTGGATTATATTAATATTTACAAATCACATAGAATTATTTACAAGATTCTATCTGGCTGGGCTGGAGGCCTTTCAGTTTGACACATTTCTCCCCTCTGAGAACTCAAGTTAGTTTTTCAAGTGACCCTTGAGAAATGTTGTTTGAGAGGTTTAGGTCTATCTGAGTATACCTTACCTCATTCTCTGTCGTGAGAGCCCATCTGCACTGGCATTGCAAATCCCACTGCGGTGCTGCACTGACATATATGCTTGCAACCCTAGGCTCCATCTTAACAACTTGGCATTTTGCTGACTGGCTCGGTGTAACCATGTTAGGGGATTGTGATCTGTAACTATAGTGAATTTTTCTTCCATACAGATAAGGCTGAGGTTTCCTCAGTGCCCACTCTATGGCTAAACATTCCTTTTCTACAGCTGTATAGCATTCCTCCCTGGGTTGTAGCCTACAACTGAGATAAACCACTGGGTGCTCTTCTCCCTCTGAAGAAATCTGGCTAAGTACAGCCCTCACCCCATGGTTCAAAGCATCCACCTGCACAACAAATTATTTGCTGTAATCTTGACTGGCTAATGCAGGGGGTCCTCCCAAAGCTTCTTTAAGCTTCTGGAATGCTTGCTCATGTGCTGTGGTCCACACTACCTTACCTGGCCTGTTTTTTCTTGTCAGATCTGAGAGGGGAGCAGCTATGGTACTATAACTGGGGACAAACTTTCTGTAGTACCCTGCTGTCCCTACGAATGCCCTCACCTGCTTTTTGCTAACAGGTGCAGCCCAAGCCTGAATGGCTTCCACTTTGGCAGGTTCTGGCCTGATCTTACCACTCTCCACTCTATGTCCCAGGTAGAAGACCTCTGCCACACCCACATGACATTTGCTTGGCTTAATAGTCAACCCTGCCCTCTGTAGTCTGCCCAGCCCCACCTTGACATGCTGAAGGTGCTCTTGCCAGGAATGGCTGTAGATGGTAATATCATCTAGGTAGGCAAGGGCAAATCCTCCTTCTCCTGCTGGGATATGATCTACCAGCCTCTGGAAAGTTGCTGGGATCATTTTCATCCCAAACAGCATCTTTGTGAACTCATACAAGCCAAAAGGATTTAGAAAGACTGACCTCTCTCTAGCACTGGGAGTTAAGGGCACCTGTCAGTAACCCTTTGTAAGATCAATGGTGGTAAGATACTTAGCCTCACTCAGCTGCTCTAGGGCTTCATCTCTTCAAGGCATGGGGTAAGCATCTGACTCTGTGTGGCCATTTAATTTCCTGTAGTCCACATAGAACCTGGTGCTGCCATCCTTTTTTGGTACCAGCACCACTGGGGAGGCCCAGGGCCTGCTGGACTCTTAAATTACTCCTAGTTCTAACATCTCCTGTATCTCCTCATTCAGAGTCTGTTTGTCTCTCTCAAGAACCCTATAAGGGCCCTGCCTAATAGGCCTTTGGGGTCCTGTATCCACCTGGTACTGCACCAGGTGGGTGCACCTTGGTTTCCCAGTGAACATGTCCTCAAACTCCTGTAACACTGCTCAGATTTCTCAAACCTGGGTAGGAGATAGCTGCTACTACATTGCTACCCCTTCCACTGAGATGTCAGTCCGAGCCTCACTGAGGAGATCAGTCACCACATCTGCCTCAGACTCCTCCTGCAATCCAATGCAAATACTCAGCACAAGGGCATCCCTGTCATGGTAAGGTTTTATCATGCTAACATGGCACAATTTGTGCTCCTGCCACCTGCCTAGCAGTTCTACCATGTAGTTAACATCACTTGCCTTTCTTACCACCTTATAGGGTCCCTCCCAAGCTGTCTGCAGCTTGTTGTGTCTGACAGGAATGAGAACCATTACCTGATGCCCTAAAGCATATTCTCTAGCTCGAGCATTCCTGTCATACTAGATCTCTTTCTGCTGTTAGGACTCTGCCAGGTTCTCCTGGGCCAAGCCCATGGGTTTCCTGAGCCTTGTCCTGAGGTTTAGAATATAGACCACAACAGAATCCTTGTGAGATTCACACTCACCTTCCCATTCATCTCAAATTAAATCTAGAGGTCCTCTCACCCTATGCCCATACAGCAACTCAAAAGGTGAATAACCTGTGGATCCTTGAGAAACCTCTCTGTAAGCAAACAGCAGATGGGGAAAATATTTGTCCCACTCCCTCTTAAACTGGTCTGCAAATGCCCATAGCATGGACTTGATTGTAGAGTTAAACCTCTCAACAAGACATTAGTCTGGGGATGGTAGTGGGTGGTCTTCAGGTGCTTCACCCCACAGTACTTCCACAGACTAGCCAGCAAGTCTGACATGAAATTGGCACTTCTGTCAGTCAGTATTTCTTTTTGGAAACCTACCATGCTGAAAATCTCTAACAAAGCATTTGCCATCTTTTCCGCCTCAGTGGAGGACAAAGCGACTGCCTCAGGGTATCTTGCAGCATAATCTACTACTACTAGGATATACTTTTTCCCCTGTGAAATGTGAGGTACTCAGAGGCCCCACAACATCCATAGCTACCCTCTGAAATAGCTCCTCAATCACAGGCAAAGGCATCAAAGGAGCCCTCACCATGTCTCCTGCCTTGCCTACCTTTTGGCACTGCTTGCAGGTCCTGCAGTACCCTGTTACATCTTTGTAAATTCCAGGCCAATAGAAGTTCTGCATAACACATCTCTTTGTATGTTTTATGCCGATATGACCTGCAAAGGAAATATCATGGGCTATGGCTAGTAGCGCCAGACAGTAGGCTCTGAGCACTGCCAACTGCTGTATCCTCTCACCTTCTAGCCCTCCCTCAGGGGTCCACTCTCTATACAGTAACCCCTTGTCCCAGTATATAAATTCCCCCTTTCCTTGAGAATCAGGTGCCTGACTAACTACCTGCCTCAGGCCTTGCACTGTAGGGTCTGAGAGCTGAGCCTCTCTCAACTCTCTCTTTGTAACCCTTCCCAGCTCCCCTTCCACAGGAAATCTGGTATCCTCTGACAATGGTGCCTCACTGTCAGCCTGGGTACTACTACTCACCTCTACCTTTGCAGTCACTCTGTCCAAGGAAACATCAGTACCCACAAGCAGCTGTGGCTCACCTTCAGTCTCACTGCTACACGGTAGCTCCCTCACTCCAGTAACCACCTCACCAGTCCTGGCTGCAAGTATGTGGTGTGACTGGGCCTCTCCCAGGCTACCAGGCCCACATGCTTGTCTCCAAGCCTGACTTCATGTAACTGCATAAGCACATGGTACTGCCTCATCAAAATCCTTCTCTATCAGGGCATCTGCAGGATGTTAGTTTGGTACCCCTGTTGTCTCAAGAAAACTACTACTGGCATTTTGTCTTTTCTACTTACTGGCTCCTTCATCTTTTGTTCCCCACCTTGCCTCCGTGGACATCTGTATGCCACATAGCCCCACTGGTTGCATTCAAAACATTTAACCCTAGGTCCTGGACGTGTACCTGGACTAGTGGCTTCCCCTGCTTCTGGCAGATTCTTTTGGGGCAGTTTGGGCTGCCCACCATGGGTTCCATTAGACCCATGAGCAGTACTCGGGGCCCCTTTCCTGTTAAGGGATGAGCTGCTTGCTAGGTATAGGTCTTCCTTTTTCCCCAATTCATCTGAAGTAGCACATTGTCTATCAGCTAACCAGATCCTTATGTCCTCAGGCAATGTGCTAAGGGCTTGTTCCCTCACCAAAAGGTCTGCCAGCCCTTCAAAAGTGGAGACCTGACATCCACTCACCCACCTATGAAAATAAGGGCTCAGTTCAGCAACATATCCTCACCCACTTTCATCTGTCTTGCATCTAGGCTCACAAAACTTTTTCCTACAAGTTTCAGGTGTTAGCTTAAACAATTCTAACAATTCTTAACAGCAGTATAATCAAAAAAATCGTGATCAGATTATTTTAGACAGCACAGTTACAGCTTTACAATGGAGTAAGGGGTCAGGAACCATACCCTGAGCCTTTGGTCAACATCATACATTTACATACCCTCTCAAACATATGAATGAAACTATCAAAATTATCCCCCTCTGTAAACTGTGGAAGAAATTCTACTGACCTTTTCTGCTTCTGGGGTCAGGTTGCTCCCTTCCCCATTACCTCCATGACTCTGGCGAAGATTCAGCATCTCCTTTTTGTGCTGCCTCTGCCTCTCCTTCTCCTCAGCTGCCAGGCATAGCAGTTTCTCATTCTTCTCAGCCTGTAGACATCTCAGTCTCTCTGCTACTTCTGTTTCCAAATGCCTGGCCTCCAACTCAAGTTTCTTTAGCTCCAGATAGATTTTTAAGTCCTCTGCAGAAAAGTTGAGCTGTCCATTCTCTGAGTGTTGTACACCTCCACAGCCAGTCTGATTGTCTCCTGATTGCTGTTTTCTGTTGCAACTGTGACCAAAACTGCAATCGTGTCTTCCTTAGTCAGTTTTCCATGCACCAGTCCCTTAGCCTGGCACATATCAGCCAACTGGCTCCTTGTCAACTTGCCATACTCCTCTGCTGACATCCTTGCCTGCTCTCCCTGACTAACTAAGCTAACAAAAGAAATAAAACAATTGTGATCTGAATTCTGAGTGCTCACTACATGGCTGATTTAGAGTACAAAAACAACTTCAGTGGTCACTGTACACAAGCTACAGGAATTCAATGTCCACACCACTGCAAGCCAATTAGTATGTGATGTGGCTAACTCACCACAATCAAACAATATTTGATGTGGATATCCCACCACTGCCAAACAATTAATATGTGCTGTGGATATCCCACCACTACCAAACAATTAATATGTGACACCCGTGCACTGGCCCAGTAATCAAGGAGCCTTAATCTTCACCACTAACACAAGTGAGAGGCATGCACATTGGGAAGGATAACAAATACACACACAATAAAGTACAATTTCCCTTAAGTGCACACAAAGATCACAGTCAGCCCAGTTGGTTTCTCCCTTTCTCTCCAGATCCCCAATAAGACTGTCCACTGGCACAGCTATAGGGTACACGTCTCAGCTTAGTGGTCAAGCTAAAACCTCCAGAACCCTCTCTGTCCAACCAATGCTTCGTGTCCCTGCCCAAGTATCTGACACACACACACACACACACACACACACTTTAAGATATGAGTTATATACAAACACACAGACACTCCTGGGGAAGGCTGGCACAGGTTCTCCAGCTATGTCCCCTTCTCTCTGCCCAGGCTATAAGGTAGAAATCACTGCCATCAACCACTAATAACTGTTACTAATAAGGCCCTTAACAAAGGGTGCCCAACTTTACTGTGCAATGTTATTATTATCCAGTTAGTAAGTATGATGAACAGCAAGGCTTATTGGAGTGGCTTGGACAGTATCACTATATACATGCAATGTACACTAGAGCTTACATTATCTCTATATAAAACAGCCACAGTTGAAAGGTTTAAAAATATTTAATAATAAATAATAAAAACACAAGACAAATCTCAATTCAACACAGTGCTAGTCAAGAGTTCAGACACAGAAAATGCTTAAAATAATGCTGTAGAATAGTCTGACATAAATATAGAAAACAGCTAGACTAAACTTACTATTTTCTATCTGTTTCTAAGAGAAAATACAAAGCAAATCCAAAGCAAATACAAATATGACTCAGTCACTGTACATGCTGGTGTGAATGACCTGAGATGTACCTCCCTGGACTACATGAAAAGAGACATAGAGGAGCTCTCTGATCATGTAGCCCAGGCTGGTATGACCAAGACCTTGAGCAGCATCTTACCCTCACCTAGAATGATGCCACAGTACAAAGACAAAATGATCGATTTTAACAATTGGCTAAAATTTTGGTGTCATTCAAAGGGGATCCAGTGTCTGTCAGCCTGGGATGACATGCTCGACAAGCCACGTTGCTTCGCTAGGGATGGCTTGCACCTGTCACCACTGGGCTTTCGGATATTGGCAAAGGCTCTTGCCACACCATAGTGCCTTTTTAGGCAAGGCTCAAAGTCAAACCCACCCCATAGACAGCACAAGGAACAAGAAACTAAGGGTAATGCTGCTAAACGCCAGAAGTCTTAACCTCAAGATGCATGCACTCGAAGCTCTCCTCAGTATGGAGAACATCAATATCTGTGCAGTGACAAAACCTGGTTCAAGGCTCCAGAGAGCACCCCAGCACTACCAGGCTATACCTCATATCATGCTTTTCGGCCCCAAAACCCGGACCGAACCACAAAAGGAGGGGGAGTTTCCATATTTATCAAGGATATCCACACCTCCAGGTTAGTGGAATTGCACGAAGTATCGGAGACCATCCATGTGCAACTAACAGTGGGCAAGACTGCTTTTCAATTTATAGCATCCTACAGACCACCCTCTCAAAGTCAGGAATCCCATTCTGCTTTCCTGAAAACATTGGAGAACATGAAGATCTCTCCGAACACCATTATATTGGGCGACTTCAACTACCCAAACATTGACTGGAAGCACTACTCAAGCCCCAGCACCTTAGCCCAAAGATTCCTGGAAATTATAAACTCAAATGCTATGGAACAACTAGTCACCACTCCCACAAGAGGGGACAACATACTAGACCTGATCATTACCAACATGGGGACTCTATGCTCCACACCAGAAGTATATCCCTCATTGGTAAGATCAGACCATAAATTAATTTCACTGGATGTCCACATCCCGACCCCACCCAGCCCAGAAAACCACAGTGAAAAACTTCTCAAAAGCAAACTTCTCACTTCTCAAAACTGAAGTGCAATCCTTCAAGGCCCCAGGGCCAGTGGAAACTACAGCCCAAACTGCAGAATCCTATATAAATGCATTCTACGGACATCTCCAGGAATGCATGGATCATGCTATCCCAAACAAAACCAAGACCCAATCATCCAAAGGCAGGCATCCAGTCTGGTGGACCCCTGCCATAAATAAACTGTACAACAGAAGGAGGAAGCTACTACATGATAGAGCAAAATCCCTAATAGGGAAGGCATCTCTGATCAGTACTAGCAAAAAATTACGATCCCTCATAAAATCCTCCAAGGCCAGCTTGAGAGAAAAATTGCACAGGACACCAAAGACAATCATAAGGCTTTTTCAGTTATGTTAGAAACCTGGGATGCAACTCCCAGACTTGTTCTGAGTTGATTCTAAACGAAAAAAATACACTGAACCCACAGACATCGCCAATATCCTGGCAGACAGGTTCAGTGCAAACTTCTCCCCCCCCCCCCCCCAAGAGCAAGTATCTATCCCGGCAGAGGGCTGCCTTCCAAACATCTCAGATGCTCAGGTGAAGGCTGCCCTCTCCAAAGCAAAAAACACTGCTTCCATGGGACCAGATGGCATCCCAGGTTGCGTCCTACATGAACTACAAGAGGAACTAATCCCTCAAATAAAACAGCTATACAATCACAGCCTCACTACAGGATATGTGCCCACAGAATGGCGTACAGCAACAGTGGTCCCACTCCACAAAGGTGGAGCCTCTACGGACCCTGGAAACTATCACCTCATAAGCCTGACTAGCTTAGTCTGCAAGGCTATGGAGAGGATCATCATGGAGCTCATAAACAAAGACATTGGGGACCTACAGACACTAGATCCTACCCAGTTCGGCTTTGTCAAGGGAAGATCCTGCCTTTTGAACCTGGTTGACTTCTTTGAAACAGTCACCAAAGCCATAGATGAAGGGAAGGTACCACTACCATCCCCACACAGCCTATCTGGACCTTGCAAAGGCATTTGACACAATACCCCACTCGGGCATCATAGATAAGCTATCCAGCTTAAATATAAACCCCTATGTCACAAGATGGGTCGCAAACTGGCTCAAAGACAGAACCCACAGAGTGAGAGTTGCTGGAGCCATGTCAGACTCGAAACTGGTCACAAGTGGCATCCCACAGGGTTCTGTCCTGGGACCACTCTTGTTCGGTATATACTTTTCCGAGGTACAGGCAAACGTGGGAGGACTATGGCTCACCAAGTTCGCAGCGACTGCAAACTGGGCCATAATCAACTCTCCAGCTGACACAAACATCCTTCAAAAGGTCTCACAGAGACAGATAACTGGTGCCAGCGCCATGGTTTAAAGCTAAACGCCAAAAATGTATAGTCATACCCTTTGGCAAAAACAATGTGCCCACAAATTACCACATAGGCGGAAACCCATTAAGTACAGAGAAAGGTATTAGGGACCTGGGAACCCAAGTTGATAGCAATCTCTCCTTTGAAAACCACATTGCCAAAGTGGTTAGAAAGACCTTCTACATAGCCCACCTCATCACGAAGGGTTTCACATCTAGATCAAGAGAGGTAATCGTGCCTTTATTCATCCCTCATCAGGCCCATCATAGAATACAATGCCCCTTTTGGGATGTACCTTACCCGACACCTGCAGCAATTAGAAAGACCCCAAAAGTATCTCACCAAGAGGATCAAGGGTCTCAAACAGATGCCATATGCTGCTCGGTTAAAAAAACTCCAGCTCTACTCAGTTGCATACCGCCTACTTCGAGGCGATCTATGCCTGACATACAAAGCTATGTCAAATCCAGAATTAATGGACATGCTCCACCTCAGTAAATCTAAATCCCTTAGAGCCACATGCTCGTGGGACTTGAACCTCAGCACAGAAATAAATAGAACTTGCTGGAGGGACAGGTTCATAACCCAGAGGCTTCCTTCGCTCTGGAATAGAATTCCAGTTCATGTGAGGCAGAGCACCTCACTGAATCTCTTCAAGAAGAATCTCGATAAGTGGATGGGGGATCGTAGGTTTGTCCCAGGGATTACTCCCGTGTCACTATTAGACAGAGGCACAGTAAACTAAACCTTAAAAAGGGCACAGTATACTCAAATCAAGGGGTGGCGTAAGCCATACAGAATCGGGCTAGGCTTATAATTGCCCCAGGGCAGATAGCCTAGTATGAACCTATGAACCTATGAACCTAAACAATGTTCTAAATAACATACATACAGAGTAAGCAAGTGCTGATGATATTGTCAGTTCTGAAGAAAAATGCAAAATGCTCTAATTCTCTCTCTCTCTCTGAGAAAGTCTTACATTGATAATACATCACTGCTGACTCATTTTAGATTACATTATTCTTGACACTTCTCTGGTTTAATTTCCCAGGCTAACAGAAACTCTGAGTTTAACAAATCTTTTTAATCTTGCACTTGGCCAGGAAACTACAGCAATAAAGACATTATAACATGTAAAATCTAGCAATCAACTCTGGTCTCAAAACAATAAAAGAAATTCCTTCATCCAGACATTCTGTCTCCAAGCTTTGAGATCAAACAGTCATAACATTCTTTACTTATCAGCTTTCTTCCAGCAGAGTGCACTGTGGTTACATTTTTGAAGCTCAGTACAACATATAGTTTAATCATAACATATAGTTATCTTTTATATTTGTAAAATCAGCCTGTGGATTATATTAATATTTACAAATCACACAGAATTATTTATAAGATTTTATCTAGCTAGGCTGGCAGCCTTTCACTTTTTCATAATGCCCACCACCCTTTCACTTCCCTGGACTACATTCCCTCAGTGTGACACCCCAAGTCTCTGCCAGGGATCACCGTAGAGAATGCTCAAGAAACTGTCCACTCCCAAAATGTGTATGCCCACCCCTCCCCTGATGTTCCATCAGTTAAATGAGCCACTAATCACACCAAGGCCAGCTGGCCCATAGTCATGGCTTTTATCCCACTATGCCACTAGTGCACCTTCCACATTCTAAAATTCTGTTTAACCCAATTAATGGGTATTTGGTTAAGCTTTCCTTGGTTCAGTAAAGGAAACCATCACAGAACCTAAGTTTTTACTGTAATTTGTGTCAGTAATTTTCATCTATGTTGTTGCCCCCTCGTCTCTATGAATATATTTATGTGTTTACTGTGTAGTTTCCAAAAAACTTTTTTGCAGCAATGTTTCTTATATCCTGTATCTGGGTGATCACTTCATTGACTGATGACATGTCATGTTGAGAATGCTTCACATTTAGGTTTCTTGCATAATTAAACAATATATGACATTGAGTAGCATCTTACCCTCACCAAGAATGATGCCACAATATAAAGACAAGATGATCAATTTCAACAATTGGCTTAAGTGTTGGTGTCATTCAAAGGGGATCCAATGCCTGTCAGCCTGGGATGACATGCTCGACAAGCCACGATGCTTCGCTAGGGATGGCTTGTACCTGTCACCCCTGGGCTTTCGGATATTGGCAAAGGCTCTTGCTACCCCCATAGTGCCTTTTTTAGGCAAGGCTCAAAAGACAAACCCACCTCCATAGGTATCACAAGGGATAAGAAACTAAGAGTAATGCTACTCAACGCCAGAAGTCTAAACCTCAAGATGCACTTTTCGAAACTCTCCTTAGCATGGAGAACATTGATATCTGTGCAGTAACAGAAACCTGGTTCAAGGCTCCTGAGAGCACCCCAGCACTACCAGGTTATACCTCATACCATGCTTTTCGGCCCCAAAACTTGGACCGAACCACAAAAGGAGGGGGAGTATCAATATTTGTTAAAGATACCCACACCTCCAGGTTGGTGGCACAGCACGAAGCATCAGAGACTATCCATGTGCAACTAACTGTGGGTAAAACTGCCTTCCAGTTTATAGCCTGCTACAGACCACACTCCCAAACACAGGAACCCCACTTGGCCTTCCTGAGAATACTGGAAAATATGAAGGTCTCTCCAAACACCATTATATTGGGCGACTTCAACTACCCAAACATAGACTGGGAGCATTACTCTAGCTCCAACACCCTAGCCCAAAGGTTCCTAGAATTTATAAACTCAAATGCTATGGAACAACTTGTTACCACTCCCACAAGAGGGGAAAACATACTGGACCTGATCATCACTAACATGGGGACACTATGCTCCAGACCAGAAGTGTATCCCTCACTGGTAATATCAGACCATAAACTAATCTCACTGGATATTCACATCCCGACCCCACCCCCTGCCCAGAAAACCACAATGAAAAACTTCTCTAAAGCAAATTTCACACGCCTCAAAACCGAGGCGAAATCCTTCAAAGCCCCCGGGTCTGTGGAATATACGGCCCAGACCGCAGAATCCTTTATAAACGCATTCTATGAACACCTTCAGAAATGCATGGATCATGCAATCCCAAATAAAACCAAGACCCAATCCTCCAAAGGCAGACATCCTGTCTGGTGGACCCCAGCCATAAACAAACTATACAATAGAAGGAGGAAGCTACTACATGATAGAGCAAAATCCCAAAAAAGGAAGGCATCTCTGATCAGTATTAGCAAAAAACTACGGGCACTCATAAAATCGTCTAAGGCCAGCTTCGAGAGAAAAATTGCACAGGACACTAAGGATAATCACAAGGCTTTCTTTAGTTATATTAGGAACCTGGGTGGGAATTCCCAGATATGCTCAGAATTAGTCCAAAATGACAAAAAATACACCGAGCCCACAGACATTGCCAACATCCTAGCTGACAGGTTCAGTGCAAACTTCTCCCTCCTCTCCCCACCAAAAGGACAAATATCTATCCCAACAGAGTGCTGCCCCCCTGACATCTCAGATGCTCAGGTAAGAGCCGCCCTCTCCAAAGCAAAAAACACAGCATCAATGGGACCAGATGGTGTCCCGGGTTGCGTCCTACATGAACTCCAAGAAGAGCTAAACCCAAACATAAAACTACTGTTCAATCTTAGCCTTACTACAGGATATGTACCCAAAGAGTGGCGTACAGCAACAGTGGTCCCTCTCCACAAAGGTGGTGCCTCAACGGATCCTGGAAACTATCGCCCCATAAGCCTGACTAGCTTGGTCTGCAAAGCTATGGAAAGGATCATCATGGACCTTATAAATAAAGATATTAGGGAACTACAGACACTGGATCCTACCCAGTTTGGCTTTGTTAAGGGCAGATCCTGCCTCTTAAACCTGGTCGATTTCTTTGAAACAGTCACCAAGGCCATTGACGAGGGGAAGGTGGTCCACACAGCCTACCTGGACCTCGCAAAAGCCTTCGATACAATACCCCACTCGGGCATTATAGATAAGCTCACCAGCTTAAATATAAACCCCTATGTCACTAGATGAGTTGCAAACTGGCTCAAGGACAGAACCCACATGGTTAGAATTGCTGGAGCCATGTCAGACTCCAAACCAGTTACAAGTGGCATCCCACAAGGCTCAGTCCTGGGACCTCTCTTGTTCGGTATATATTTCTCGGTACAGGCCAACACGGAAGGACTGTGGCTGACCAAGTTCGCAGATGACTGCAAACTGGGCGCCATAATCAACTCTCCAGCCGACACAAGCATCCTCCAAAAGGGCCTCATAGAAACAGACAACTGGTGCCAGAGCCATGGCGTCAAGCTAAACGCCAAAAAGTGTATAGTCATCCCCTTTGGCAAAAACAAAGTGCCCACAAATTACCACATAGGTGGTAATCCATTAAGTACAGAAGAAGTCATTAGGGACCTGGGACCCAAGTTGATAGCAATCTCTCATTTGACAACCACGTGGCCAAAGTGGTTAGAAAAACATTTTATATAGCCCACCTAATCATGAAGGGATTCACATCTAGATCAGGGGAGGTCATCGTACCTCTTTACTCATCCCTCATCAGGCCATAATTGAGTACAATGCCCCTTTTGGGATGTACCTTACCAGACACCTGCAGCAACTGGAAAGACCCCAAAAGTACCTCACCAAGAGGATCAAAGGGCTCAAACAGATGCCATATGCTGCCCGGTTAAAGAAACTCCAGCTCTACTCAGTGGCATACCGCCTGCTCAGAGGCAATCTGTGCCTGACGTATAAAGCCATGTCCAACCCGGAATTAATGGACATGTTGCACCTCAGAAAATCCAAATCCCATCGAGCTACGCTCGAGACTTGAACCTCAACACTGAAATAAATAGGACATGCTGGAGGGACAGATTCATAACCCAGAGGCTCCCTTCACTCTGGAATAAAATCCCAGTCCAGGTTAGGCAGAGTCCCACATTGACTCTCTTCAAGAGGAATCTTGATGAGTGGATGGGAGATCGTAGGTTTACCCCGGCTATCACTTCTGTGTCACTGTTAGACAGAGGCACAGTATACTAACCTCAAAAAAAGGCATAGCAAAATTAATTTAAAATGGGTGGCGAAAGCCAAACACACTCTGGCTAGGCTTATAAATGCCCTAGGGCAGATAGCCTAGTATGAACCTATGAACCTATGAACTTTCAGCCTTTCACATCAAGCCGACTTCTTCTGGAAAAGTTGATATGTAAGCTGTTTTAGATTTGATTTTTGACTAAGACAAGTTTTAAAAGTTGAGTAGCATCTCTCTTTGTTCACTATTTTATTAACTGTAATTTCCACCTGTGTTTCTTTGTTGAATTTACTTGAGCATTTATGTTTTACTGATATGTTTTAAATGCAGTACTCTTAATGGGGACATTATCTCGTTTTGTTTTCATAAAAAACGTAATGTACAGCTTCATGGTTTCCACAGGCAAAGTATAATAAACATGGCTTGTTTATGATAAAGTATGATTTCAGTCATGGGCAAAAGATGCTGACAACATGATCTGTATAATTACAAAGAATATTATTACAGAAGTGAAGCAAAAAAAATCCTAGGTTTCTCAGGATAACAACTGTTTCAAATAGTTATGATTAATGTAGTCCCTTAATATTTGAACATACTTATTTATTATTTCCCCCTGAAATAGAAGTTTGAATCATATGCAAATGTTTTAATTCTGATGTTGGGAGGGTGGCCTAATGGTTAAGGTGTTTGCCTTACAAACACAAGGTGCAGGGTTTGAGTCTCACAAGGGATAATTGGCTAGGCTTAAAATGGCTCGTAAGGGCAGTTAGCTTAGTACTAATCTATAGGGGTTGGGAGGATGGCCTTACGGTTAAGGTGTGCCTTACAAACACAAGGTACAGGGTTTGAGTCTCACAAGGGATAATTAGCTAGGCTTAAAATGGCTCTCATGGGCAGTTAGCCTAGTACTAATATATGAACCTATATGAACCTATATATAATGATGTTTGTAATGATTAAAATGTGCTCCCAAATTTTTACCTTTTCTAAATGAGAATAGACATGTTTCAGATAGATGTTGAGACAAAGCAGTGTCTGCTAA
This sequence comes from Protopterus annectens, assembly GCF_019279795.1. NCBI lineage: Eukaryota > Metazoa > Chordata > Ceratodontiformes > Protopteridae > Protopterus > Protopterus annectens. The sequence goes on from NC_056726.1 coordinate 255,582,765, forward strand.
AAGAATGTTCCAGTGTCGGTTAATGGCATCCATCATTCAGAATTTAAAAATTTGCATATGATTCAAACTTCTATTTCAGGGGATAAACTTGTGGATTGTATGCCCTGTGGCCACTGCACCAATTGTAAATTTGTGTTAAAAACGAAACACTTTTCCAGCAATAATACCAGCAATATATATGACATTCGGTTTTTTGCAAATTGTAATACAGACTGGGTTATATACATGGCCTCTTGTAGCTGTCATGCATTTTATATCGGTCAGACATCTAGACCTTTTAAACTGCGTATATCTGAACATCTTAGTGATGTCAAGTGCAAACGGCCCAATAATGCTCTATATAAACATACCCTCAAACACAACACAGCCAGTTTTCATTTTACAGTCATTGACAAAATAATTGGGGATAGAACTAACAAATCAGGATGGCACACCAAACTGAATGCAAAAGAGAAAAAATGGATTGTTAAATTGGGTGCTTTATTTCAGCCCGGTCTCAATGAATATTTATGAGTATATGTATGCATATTTATGAGCTCACCAATGAAATTTTGTTAAGAATTAAGCTTTACTACATAAGAACCTCACAATAGTTATGTAATTTTACACTGATGAAGGCTAGGTAAAGACCATAGCCGAAACCGGTCTGTTCATGTGGTTCTTTATATTATGATTTATTAAATCAAGTTTTTACAGCTCACAGTTGCTGGCTTTTCTTCTTTTTGAATTTGCTACATTTTGAGCCGTGCATCTGCCTCCGCGCAGGGGAAGTTCTTTTTGTGTGCACTACCTGTTTCCTGCTGGAGGTCTGTGGTTTGCTGTGTGGAAGACTCTGTGCTTCAGATTCTTCGTTCAAACCTTTGAGCTCTTAGGATTACTTTGGACTGATACACCAACCCAATTTACAAATTTGTCTATGAAATGATAGGGATTTTCCCTTCTTTTGCTTTCAATATCATAAGTCTATTTGAACTGCTTATAACGATTCATTACTGAAGTGGATGTGCCTCCTGTATTTGGCGTTCCTTTTAGGGATACTATTGGATCGTATACTTTTGCTATTTTTCAACTGAAGGTGTAATTTTAAGGATGATTTATGGACTATAGCTGTTTTATTGTATACATGAGCTCCTTTTTTCTTTTGGAGGGTTTTTTCAAACCCATGGCATCATCGCTTTAATCACCAGGGCCGTAAGTACAACATAGTTTTCTTTTTACGGTCCATTTTGGCCTTATTTCAACAATATTGGCTGAACTTTATAGTGAACTCTTTGGTGAATATTTACATCTGAACTTTTCACAAACCAGGTTATTATTTGGTTTTGGACATTTGGACATTCCTAGTCCTTTTATGTCTGGGTTTTTGAATGTCTAATTATGGTGAAACCACATCACTCTACTAACATGACATTCGGTTCATGTTAGATTGTGCTTTTGTGTAACTATCTTTACATTGGGACCAAGTTCCATGTTATTACGAACTATGATTAGAACACAATTCACTTTTTTACGACAGGCGACCCAGATTATTTATGTTTGTGGATCTTTTGTTCTACACAAATTTTATCATCTCAATCTGTGGGACCTATTGCAGCTAACTTTTTCATCAAGCAAATTACTTTTGGCTTTTTTGTTTGGACATTATATTTTACGAGTAGGACTGGTAACTTGAAATTGTGCATATACCACATTATTTCATCAGGCAGGATATAACACCACGAGGTTTGGTGTATGTTTGACTGAGGTTCAATATCAGACTTTTCCAATTTTGATTATCTGTTTTATGTATTGGGACTAATTTATAGTCCATTTATTATTCCTTACAACTAGGGGCTTATGTTTTCAAGTAATTTTTGAACTGTATGTGTTTGATATATAACTTTTCTCAGTGTTTATTGAATCGAACGGTTGGTCATTACAGACCAGTTTGGTAGATCTACACCAAGCCAATTATCTCATATATATGTATATTGGAGGTCCTATTGCTATCCAGGGCCATGTTTGAACTCTTAGATACAACGGTTTGAATACATGATTCTGAATATGATTTCATTTTTTGAATATTAGCCACAATTATCATTGCAGATATATACTCTTGATTAATTATTATTACCTATAGTGTTACACTAAACTAGGATCTGTATACTCTTTGCTACATTATTGATAATTCTATACATTTTGAATGTCATTACATGGACTAATTTTCAAAACAATTATTTATTTTACCACTCAGTTTAGTGATTGGCATTACAACTTAGTCCTATATTGGGCATTGTCACAGCTTTTCAACAGTGCTGTAAGGTATGATATAATTACGGTTGTAATATTACCATATTTTTTGTCCATTTTTATTATATGGACCTCCCCCTTTTTTTGGTGTTTTTTCATTGCTGTCCTTATTCTAAATCATTCATTTAGATTTTATTGCTTCTAGTCTGTTGAAGGACTCTGGTTTTTTATGGTATTGACTTTGAATTTGCCATCACAGTTACCATTATTGTCCTGTTTTTATCTGGACGTGGCACATTTTACCATATTTTTGTGATTTATGATATATTTTTGGGACATTTTGTTGAATATCTCAATTATAACAGCTGTAAAATATTATTTATCTACAGCTTCATTGGCCACTATAGTCCAGATTTAATATTTGGAACATAGAAACCAACTATATATATTTCAAGGACGTGGTGCTGTGTTTATCATAGATCCATAAACCAGCTTTTTTATCACTAACTTTTTCATCACTGAGCTTAGATTCTTTGTCCAACCTTTTTGGTTGTCTATACTTAGAATTAGTTCTCAAGATGGATTTAAATAGAATACTTGTTGGTCTTTCTTCTGACAAAGAAGATCTAGGTATTTTTAGAATTGAACAACAATCTAACAATACCAATCTTATGAACATTGACCATCCCGAACAGCAATGTGAAAAACTGTTTCAAAATCTAAACAAAAGTATGAAAACATTAAGATCTAATGTTTGGCATTTGAAATTATTCAAAGCATATATGGCTAAAGGTTTAACTCCCAGAGGACTAAGAGTAAAAATTCAGCCTTTGGTAACTGAGCCTGATGAACAACTAACCAGAGAATGGTCTCTTATACAACAAAACTGTTCCATGAAATTCATGGAAACATTAGCTAACTATTATGAATGTATTATTGAGAATGAGATACTTATGGTTGGCAAATTATGTGATGATTGCAACAAACACAAAGACCAATTATATTTTTCTACTTTTTTGTCCAAACTAAGTTCAGATTTATTTAATTTTGAACACCAACTTAAGGAAAGGAAGTTTAAAAAGTTCCAAAGAGATTTAATTGACTATGAGAAAGGTCAACCTTTTAGACAATCCAGACATGTAAGGTTTGAAGGTAGTTACCAAAAAAACAATGTCACCCCTAAACGTAAGCGCCCAAGGTCTATCCTTAAGAAACATAGTACCCTAACTGATTCATCAGAGGGTGAGTCTTCATCTGGCACTGATCTAGACACACAACACACCACAGACTCCCCCACCCCCAAATGTAACAACAGTGGGGTCCCTTTAGGCCCTATAGGAGGGGAGGCAGGAAACATCGGAAAAGTCAAAAGCTTGGAGAATCTCATGGAATTGTTGACGAACAAATAAATGTATACACTAATACTAATGTTTTAAACATCTCTGATGTATCATTATCTGAGTCACAAACTGCTCTGCTGAATAAAGGCCTTTCTTTTATTCCGGGTTTTTTTGTGTCTGAAGACATTTTTGCACAAGATGTTACAGCATTCTGTAGACTACTTAACCTTAAATTGCATTTTCAGGATACAAAACAATATGATCAATTGGCTGTTAATTTCAGATACCACAAATCCACCTTTGTTCCACCCATGCATCCTAGCGTAAGCCTTTTTCAACATAGTGTTCTCAAAGATCTACACTTCATTTCTAATATGACCCAACCTATGTTGAACAATATCTCTCAGAATGATTTGATTAGTTTACAAGAACTCACTGACAATAAGGAACTGGTAATCATATCTGCTGATAAAGGCGGAGCTGTGGTGGTCATGAACTGGATTGATTATGATTCTGAAGCTCACAGACAGCTGAACGATGCTAGATACTATACTAAAATGCCTTTAGATCCGACATCCATGTTTAAAAAACAAACTGACACATTTTTAAATTCAGCATTGGAGAATGGCATCATTTCATCTAATACCCTAAACCATCTTACCATCACTGATCCGGCCAGTCAGTACATTTATTTTTTGCCCAAAACTCATAAAGATCTTTTGCATCCACCAGATAGACCAATTGTGGCTGGAAATGGCTCTCTTACTGAACCTCTTTCGGAGTTTCTAACCAAATATCTTAAACCTTTGCTAAAGTGGGTAAGATCCCGTATCCAAGACACCACAGAATTTTTGGGCATTATAAATGATATGCAAATTGAAGATGACTGGCTGCTATGTACCCTGGATGTTAGTGCATTATATACTAACATACCACATTGGGCAGGGTTAGATGCCATTGAATACTGGTTATACAAATCACAATTATACAAACCTGGATTTAACACTTTCCTTATATGCCTCACTGAACATGTTCTCACTAAGAATGTGTTTTATTATGGGAAACAATGTTACCTCCAAATACGAGGTACTGCTATGGGTGCATCTTTTGCCCCAATATATGCAGATTTGTATATGGCATATATTGAGGAACAAATTATTTATGATGATGCACACAATCTCTATTTGACTGAGATTGAGATTTGGCGTAGGTATTTGGATGATTGCTGGATGGAGTGGAGGTCTGATTTTGAATACTTACAGGAATTTGTTGAATATCTAAATGACAACAAATGGGGTCTACATTTTACTATGAATTTTGATCAACATAAGATTACTTACTTAGATGTACTGATAACCAGGAACACTGATAATACCTTTAGTACACAAGTATTCAGGAAACAACCAGAATATAATACCTTACTCCACGCATCCAGCTTTCTTCCGAAACATATAGCCAAAAATATTCCCAAATCACAATTCATCAGAGTGCAGAGGATAGCACATTCCAGGCTTTTCGTCATGATATGATCAACAGGTTTCAGGAAAGGGGTTACAACATGGGCCATGTTATTACTGCTAGCAATTATGCATCACAACTTAACAGGGATGATCTCCTCAGATATAAAAAGAAAACCCAAATAAATACTAACACCTTAAGATTCACCACTATGTATGGCAGAAACACCAATAAACTAATGGATGCCATTAACCGACACTGGAACATTCTTTTAGCAGACACTGCTTTGTCTCAACACCTATCTGAAACATGTCTATTCTCATTTAGAAAAGGTAAAAATTTGGGAGCACATTTTAATCATTACAAACATCATTCTGAATTAAAAAATTTGCATATGATTCAAACTTCTATTTCAGGGGATAAACTTGTGGGTTGTATGCCCTGTGGCCACTGCACCAATTGTAAATTTGTGTTAAAAACGAAACACTTTTCCAGCAAATAATGCCAGCAATATATATGACATTCGTTTTTTTGCAAATTGTAATACAGAGTGGGTTATATACATGGCCTCTTGTAGCTGTCATGCATTTTATATCGGTCAGACATCTAGACCTTTTAAACTGCGTATATCTGAACATCTTAGTGATGTCAAGTGCAAACGGCCCAATAATGCTCTATATAAACATACCCTCAAACACAACACAGCCAGTTTTCATTTTACAGTCATTGACAAAATAATTGGGGATAGAACTAACAAATCAGGATGGCACACCAAACTGAATGCAAAAGAGAAAAAATGGATTGTTAAATTGGGTGCTTTATTTCAGCCTGGTCTCAATGAATATTTATGAGTATATGTATGCATATTTATGAGCTCACCAATGAAATTTTGTTAAGAATTAAGCTTTACTACATAAGAACCTCACAACAGTTATGTAATTTTACAGTGATGAAGGCTAGGTAAAGACCATAGCCGAAACCGGTCTGTTCATGTGGTTCTTTATATTATGATTTATTAAATCAAGTTTTTACAGCTCACAGTTGATGGCTTTTCTTCTTTTTGAATTTGCTACATTTTGAGCCGTGCATCTGCCTCCATGCAGGGGAAGTTCTTTTTGTGTGCACAAGTAATTTAACCAGTCAATGGATAGGTAGTTAAAGTTGCCCAAAACCATGGTGTTCGGATGTATCTTGACAGACTCAAGTAGATCCAAATAGGCAGAGTGGGTATCATGATTTATGGAGGGGGTCCTGTAGTTGGCAATGACTTGAATAGGTGTCCTACCAACAGTTAATTGCATCTAAAGTTTCTCCGGTGACTCATACTGTTTAACCAGTCTGGATGTGTACTTATTTTTAATCAATATTGATACACTGTCTCCTTTAGTTTTCACACCTTCAGTTTCTGGTGTGAACATGTGGAAGGAGGTGTAACCTGGTAAGGCTGGGGTGCTCTCCACAGCCTTGAACCAGGTCTCCATGACTGCACAAATGTCTGCATCTTCCAAGGTTTGGACTGCTTCCAGTGAGTGCAGTTTCATGTTAAGATTGCTGGCATTTAGCAGCATGACCTTGAGGTTGTTTTTAGATGGAGTTTTTACATCGGGAAATTTGTCCTTGAGACATTGCCTAAAAAAGGCACTCTGTGGGTGGCAAGAGCCTTAGCCAGTAGCCAAAATCCCAGGGATGACAGATGAAGACCATCTCTGGCAAAACATCGAGGTCTGTCGATCATGTCATCCCAGATGGAAAGATACTGGATCCCCTTAGAATAGCACCAGAAACTAAGCCAATTATTGAAGTCGATCATTTTCTGTTTGTAGTGAGGCATCATCTTAGATGAAGGTAAAATGCTGCTTAGGGCTAGGGACATACCTTCCTGAGACACATAATCTGAAAGCTCAGTCATATCTGTCTTTATATAGTCCAGAGAGGTACGTCTCAAGTCGTTCACACCAACATGGACTATGACAGACTCATAACAATATATGTCATTGACAGACTTGAGTGCATGTGTGATATGGTAGATCCTAGCACCTGACAGACAGCTGACTGTGACCTTTTCCTTATCCAGCCTGCTGACAGGGACATCTGTGTGTCTCAAGATGGAATCACCTATGACTAATATGCTTGGTTTTGTGTTTTGTCTTAAGGGATTGACAGGTGAGACACTGGTGCGTGAGCTATTATGTGTACTGTGTTCTGTAGAGGAAGTATTATGTGTAGAGTGCTTATGTTTGTGTTTTGGTAGACTGACTTATAACAGTTAGCAGCAGCCACATAATCATTCTGTCTTTAGTCTTACCCAGGTCAGACTTGACTTGACCTCACTTCTTTTCACTTCACTTCTCCTCCAAAAATAAAATCTGGCTGAACCTGTTACTTTTTTAAGCCTGCATTGTATTCTTCATTGACAGCATCTGGATATCCAGAGTGTGTAAAATTAATTCTCCCTTATTTTCTGGTTCTGGACAAAAAGCAGGGAGATGGATATCCTGGCTCAAAGCAAACCCAAACTACTTTAAGAAAAATCCTTTATTTATGTCCATAGTTACCCTATCCTTGTGAAAAATGAGAAAAGCCAGAGTCACCATAAGACATTGTAACTCAAATACTCTTTTTGCAGAAGTCAGGGGAATGAATAACACTATTTACCAATTTAAGAACTTCAAATCAGCCTCATAAACTGGTACAAATGGAAAAAGGGTAAGTTTCTCCAGAGCAAAATTAAGATCCTAAGAAGGAACCACGTGTCTCCTAGGTGGATGGATATGCAAAACCACTTTCAAAAGCTGTTTTACTTAAGTCTGGGTAGAAAGGGTGTTATATGGGCAGACAAGGAGAGATGGATGACAGGTGAATCTATACAGAAAAGTAAGAAACGCAAGAGGATAATAATACCCACAAATATTATATAACACATAGGTGTCTGGTCCTGAAAAGGATCCTGGTTCTTACTTTGGCATCATCTACAAAATCTATTTCATTTATCCATATATAACTTTCTAGTAGCAGGGTTTTTAGCCTCCCTTAATACCTGGTCCACATCCTCAGAAAACAAATGCCTAAAAGATATTAAGATTCTACCATTCATGCAGTCAAATGAAGAAAATGAAGGCTAGGTGTGTCAAAAAAAAAAATAAAAACATGTCTTGAGTAGGTCCATTCTGTGAGGAAGCTTTTGGTAATTGCCATTGGCCATTTTTTCAAAAGAAGGGAGGGAGTACCACTATTGTCTAGGCCAAAATGGAGTCAACACAATTATCTTAAAAGAGTCTTTATGAATTTCTAGAAAATCCCTGGTTATCAAAAGAAAGTATGGAAAGGCAAAAAGAAACATTCAAATTTCTAGGAATGAAAAGGCAAAAGGTCTTCAGGCCTTTGTGCAAGGATTCTTGGAGTAAATTTTCTTTATTTATCATGAATAGAGACAAATAGATCTATTTGAGGAGTTCCCCACACTAGGCTTAATTCTTGCAAAAACCCCAGTTTCAGCGTCCATTTGTGGGGAGGTCTGTCCTGGTTGCACTCAATTTGTATGGAACAATATTTTGCTCTGATGGAATTTAAGTAGCTTGGGGAGATAGATTGTCTAGAGTTGCCAGTTTCCAGGCCATAACAGTTAGTCTACAAAGGGAGTAGCATCTTGCTCCTCCCTGTTTGTTTACATACCATATCATTGTGGTGTTGTCCGTGATTACTAATGGAGGGCATAGAATCTCTAAATCATCTCTGGAGATTTGAGAGCATTTATTAGAGCCAACATTTCTTTGACATTTATGTGTTTCAATCTGCCCCTCTTGCTCTATAAATCCTAAACCTTCACATCCCCCCTGCTTTGAAACAGCTTCCCAACCAAGTCTGTGGCTACAAATTGGGTAGGGTCTGGAAAAGAGAAGGGAAGACTTGAGTTGAGAGATCCCACTCCACTCCCACTGCCAGCTGTAGCTTTTCTGAATGATTCTCAATACTCAAGTATCTGAAGCTATCTGGTTCCACAGAGGAAAGTCAAGATTTTGACTTTGGAACAGTTTTACTACAATTCCAGGGAACGGAGGGGAAAAACATGAAGGGGAATACAGGCAGTCATTTTTTTAAGATTGTCCTTGGTTTTGGTAAGATCTTCCCTTGTTTTCTGAACCTCCTTGCCACTGACTTCTGAAATTTTGTTTGCCTGTACCTTGCTGAGGATGCTTACTATCTTTCTGATAAAAGGAACCTAAACTGGATGGAATGCTCATATTAAATTTTAGCATGGGGGGGGTTGGAAAATCTGAGTAATGTCCTGAATTAACTTTACTCTTTTATCAAATACTTTAAGTACCTCAGCAGAGGAAGCCCCATATAATACCTCTTTATCCAGTGAGGAATTCAAGATCTCAGCTTTTGCATTCTCAGGTAAATTCTGGGAGCATATCAAGGCAAACCTTCTCATCACTGATCCAGTAGCAACTGTTCTAGATACAGCATTAACAGTGTCACTTGAACTTCTTAAACAGTGTTTGGTTAGCTGATACAGGGGATATTAAAGAATTCAGAGAAGTATTTATCTCAGGAAGAAAGATCAGCCATTAACTTTCTCATATTTTCAAAAGAAGCTGGCAGATACTTGGACATAATAGCCTGTCAATTCACTATTCTAAAGGCTAAGGTAGAAAAAGAATACACTTTCTTTTCAAATCTAACAAATGTTTTCCCATCTTTGTTAGAAGGAATTGGGTTACTGCCAAAAGATGTCTGGAAGAATTTAGTTTTGACAAATAAGCCATTGCAGGGTCTCATCTGGGGTTTGAAAACAGAAAATTGTGGGTGTGGGGAACCTCATATAAAATTATCAGACTTTTGGAGGGCAGGAAGCTCACTGGCAGGCAAACTGTTGGCTGCCAAAAAGCATACTCTAATGCTGGCAAGATAGGAGGAACAGTTGCAGGGTGAGGAAAATCCACCTGTAATAAGTTATATCTTTGCTGGAATTCTGGAATTTCTTTTTGCTCCCACTAAAACAGATCTTCATTCTGGGTATAGTATCAGAAAAAGATAATTCTTGTGGAGGATCTGAAGACAAGCATTTTTCAGAATTTGATTCTCCCTCCTGCAGAGTAGGTACTTAATAAACAGAATCCAATTCTGTCCCTCAGACTGACAACCAGAATCTGAGATAAAGGGAAGTTGTTGTGTTAGTTGCACCTACTTATAACTGGAGATGCACAAACGCCTCACTGCTACAGTAGCCTTAAGGCTATATGGGTTGTTGGGAATGATGAATATAATATTTTCTCTGGGACGAGTCAATTTAAAAACTGAAAAGTTTGAAATAAGCCCTTACTTAGCAAAACCTAGATAATCTTCTCTATTCATTTTATGTGAAACAGAAGAAAAATGCATTTATTTTTTTGGGAGGGACAGGACTGACTCGAGTAGCTCCTTAGAGCAGCTTTGAGGTACAGATCCCTCCTCCAACCCCAAGTGAGATTCTCCCTTGCCTGAAGCAGACAGCCAAACAGCCACAGATGATGTGTCTGGCTTACAATCCTTTGTGGCTTCTCAAAGAGCAACACTAGAGAGACTGACAGAAATTGATGAGTGGTCTAAGATATGTGAAATGGCTAGAGCAGTGTCACAGTCATCAGTGGCTCAGACAAAGAGGAAGTCAGCTTGATGAAAGAAGACTACCATACAACTTTGTTCTTGCAGATGAGGAAAGAAAGAGCCAAAGATCCTGAAGCCCAGACCATGCAAAATAGAACACAATCCAAAATGGCACAAAACCCTGTAACCATTCGGGCTCACTCACGCATTGTCAACAAACTTGTAGAACTCGGTATTAAACCCCATTATAAACACTGGATAGCTAGCTGGGTCACTGGTAGGATGTAGGAGGTTAGAATTAGTGAAGCTCCCTCTACAAAGAGGCTGGTCACCAGTGGAGTCTCCCAGGGCTCTGTGCTAGGCCCACTCCTCTTTGACCTCTACTTCTAGGACATCAAAGGCCTTTGATTGACCAAGTCTGCAGATGATTGCAAACCAGGAGCAGTCACTGAATCCTCCCAAGATGAGAACACCCTTCACAAAGGTCTAATATAGACAAACTCTTGGTGCCAAAGCTATGACTTAAAACTTAGTACCAAAGAAATACATTATAGTACCTTTTGAGATGTCTGGCTCCCCGAGTAACTATGTTATCAGTAAAATACCCTTAAAAGTTGATTTACTAGTCAGGGATCTAGGAACTCATGTGGACAGTAACAGAGCCTTTGACCAACATGTGTCTAAGGTAGTAAGAAAAATCCTTCTATTTTGCAGAACATAAAAGCAAGGGCATGGCATCTAGGTCCAGGAAGGTCATCATACCACTGAACTCGGCAACAGAATATAATGTCCCCTTCAGTATGTACATGACCAGACACACGCAGCAACTGGAATGCCCGAAACACAATGTCCTACACTAATCATCTCAAAACTCTGCCTCTTTACTTGGTATCATACAGACTTCTCAGATGTGATCTTTGCCTGGCATACAAAGAGTGATGATGTGAGGCAGTACCAGCTATGCCAGAGACAGCAGGGCAGTGCATGCGTAACACATGCCAGCATAACCAGCTGGAGTTTTGCAAAGAAGTATATGTTATTTTAATATTAAATTGATTTTTAAAGATACTTGTGTTAAAATGTATCAACAGTGGGTCCTGCTAAATAGAAAAGAAACATACAAGTATGTCAGACTTTAGTGTATCTGATGAAATGTATATATGGTAACAGAAGATGCTGGAAGGGAAGGGGTTAAGCTCAGCCCAGCTAACCTTACGGAAAATATCTTAAAATTAAATGACTTAGTTTAGGCCATAAAGATTTTATTTCACTGGTCTGAATGCAGCCAGGGGACAGAATGCCTGGGCTGGAATCCTGCTCTTATTGCCATTTGTGGTGAACTAACTGTTACCCTGGGGTGGCAGAGAATGGCTGGTTAGTCTCTGCAGGAAGGATGAAAGGGTTGGAATTGTTTTACAGTCTCCAGATGCTGTAATAAGCCTTAGCAAAGTTCCAGGTGTATATTGTGCCACATCTGTGCCAGATTCTGGCTGAGGTTTCTAGTGAGTCAGTTGACCAGATGTGATGTTATTTTGTAGCTAGCACTGAAATTGTATTTAGATACTAGTGACAGATGTGACAGAGACACTCAGCACTCTGTTCTGGAACTGACAAGTCCAATCACCCACTTCATCTTGCCTTGCTTTATTAAGTAATTTAACTAGGGGACAGTAACTTGAGTCAGTTAGGAAAATATAGTGAGATTAGCTAAAAGTATCTGCCTGAGTTTTTCCATCTGTGTTTTTTTTACATTTTCTGTGAATTGAAATGCTGGTGTTTATTGTAAATACATACTCAGCATTCTCGTGTTTTCTATTTTATTATTTATTATCAAATATATTTATACCTTTCATTGTGGCTGGTCTTTTAGAAAATATTTTAACCTTTGAGAGTAATTGCATTTATTTGGTGGCAGTTTGACTTCAAACTCCTAAAAGCTTGTCAATTCATTAACACTACCATTTAAGTATTAATTTTACTAAGAGTAATTGGATACCTGGTAAGAGCCTTAAAGTAGCTGGCTGGTGCAGTGACTCTACCATATAGTCTGGGTGGAGGTGGCATAGCAAGTAAATCTGTGCCAGCCTTTCCCAGGTGTGTGTGTGTGTGTGTGTGTGTGTGTGTGTGTGTGTGTGTGTGTGTGAAAATCAAATCTCAAAGAGGGTGCATTGTCAGCTACTTGGAACAAGGTCACAGAGCACTGATTTCTGCAGAGAGAAAGACAGAGTCTTATTTGGGGCCTGGAGAGGATGTCAAACCCCAGGATTTGACTGTGCTTCCTGTGTGCTTGTGAAGACCCCTCTATGGGCCAGTAATCAAGGAGCCTAAGTCCTCACCACTGACACTGGAATAGGGACATGCACTTGGAATACAAATGAATACACACAGTTTTCCAGATGCAGACCTCTCTGCATCAAGCGCCATTTCCCTTAAGAGCACACAGGGAACACACCCACCTGGGGGTCTGGATTTTCCTATATCTGTCTCCCTCCAAGTCCCCAATAAGACTCCCCACTGGTACAGCTGTAGGGTTAGGTCCTCAGCCGAGTGTCCAAGCCAAGTCCTCCAGCACCCTCTCTGTGGACCCAGCGCTTCTTGTCCCTGCCCCAAGTAGCTGACACACACACACACGCACACACACACATGCGCACACACACACACACACACACACACACACACACACACACACACACACACACACACACACACACAGTGAGATTTAAATTTTCACACACACACACACACACACACACACACACACACACACACACACACACACACACACACACACACACACACACACACACACACACACACATATACACACATGCACACAAACGCACACACACACCCCCCCTAGGAAAGGCTGGCACAGATTTACCTGCTGTCCCCGCTTCTGCTCAGAGTATAGGGTAGTTATCATTGTCACCAAACACTCCACAATCAGCTACTCTATGGCTTTTAACAAAGGGTGTTCAATTATACTGTATAATATTAATAATAATACAAATGGTAGTACTTGACCAAGACAGCTAGGCCTTCTGGAGTGGCCCATACACTGTCACCAACTAAATATAAGCACTCTCAAAGGTTTAATACTTTTTAAAAGGACCAGCCACAATAAAAGTTTTAAATATATTTAATAATAATAAATAATAAAATGAAATGCATGAAAATACTGAATATATACTTACAGTAAACCACAGAGTTCATTCCACAGGAAATATTGAAAACAATATTGATGGACAGACTCAGATAAATAAAAAAAAAAACATCTAAACTATGCTTCATTATATTTTCCTGACTGAATCTAGGAGAATTACTATTCCCTACTTACTTAATAGAGCAAGGCACATGATGTGGTGAATGATCCTTCTTGTTGTCAGGCCCAAGATAGAATACTCAATACTGAGAGAACACTCTCTGTAATATCTAAATCATAGTTTTCAAGATGATTGGCAGAAATACCTCATCTGGTCACCTGACTCTAGGCTCTCTCAGTATCCCCCTTTGAAGCTGAGACAGGAATTTAACATAGACTGCTATAATACACATCTAAATGTTTATGGCAGTGCCTGGGGCTTCCCCTCTTTTTACTGAGCTGATTAACAAAGGGTTTTTCCAGACCTACCATCTCCAGTTCTGTACAGCATAGTGGGGTGCTGTGTTTATGGCTCAACAGCTAATTTAATTTCAAGGATTTTCCAAAACTAATTGGACTGAGGTTAACCACTTTTCTTCTGTAACATATATACATACAGTCTCACATGTATATTCCTTCTCTGTCCAGCAGGCCCCACTGTTGATACATGTTTAACACTAGCAACTTTACAAACACATTTTGATTTTCAAATGCCATACAGTTCTAATACATTTGTAAGATAAGCATCTGTATAAATCAGTTTGATATTCAAATGCCATAGAGTTGTAATACATTTGTAACATAAGTATTTGTGCAAATCAGTTTGATATTCAAATGCCATACAATTCTAATGTATTTGTAACACAAGCATCTTGTATAACTCAGTTTGATATTCAAAGGACATATTATTCTTTACAGAACTCCAGCTGGCTATGCTGGCACTAGCCCATATCATCACAGTGCTCTTAATGGAAATGATGCTTGGTGCAGAGAGCTGCATCTGAAAATACTGTGTGTATCTACTTTTGTTCTAAGTGAACATTCCCCACTGGTGTCAGTGGCGAGAATTGAGGCTCCTTGATTACTGGCCCAGAGGAGGGACATCACACAAGGCAACCCTGGACCCAGTTTTAATGAATCTTTTATACATGTGCAAAACAAACAGAATAAGAACTGCTAGATTAAAAGACCAACATTTCCTTGCAACATAAATAGGGCACATTGAACAGACAGATATGTTTCTCTAGAACAGGCTCCCCATCCATGTGAAGCAATGTTCCTTCCTATCCCTACTTAAGTGCAACCCTATTTAAGTGCAACTTGGACCAATGGATGGGTAATCAGAAATTCACCCTTGGTCTGACACCTTTCTGTGATGGACAGAGGCAGTCAGAAAATCACCCCTATAAATCAAATATAATTAAAATTTCTGTGTCATGTTTGGGTTGCACAGCTAGGCTTTTAAGGGTTCTAGTGGTCATTAGCCTAGTATACACCTATGAACCTATAAGTGAAAAACATGTCAAATGATTTGTATTGCTTCCAAAATAAGAATTTCATGGAACAGAAGTTTCAAAGTACAGGGTTTATTTGCATGCACTTCTAAAACATGTGGTTTATCTAATATTAACTGTAGTTAATCTCCAGAGACTGGTTATATAGGAGAGACAGACCAGACACTCAGAACTAGGATGAATGTCCATAAACACACTATTTACATACAAAATGACTGGCAAGCCACAGACAGTACATTTCCCAGTCTGATCATTCTGTGACATTCTCCCTCTTGAGACTGCTACAAACTGATAACAAAAGTATATGGACTACAATTTTGCAGGGAAGTACATTTTAAGTGCATTTATAATTGCACATATCTTACCATTTAAATAAGTTTATGTTTTTACTGTTTATCTGAAGTTAAAGCTATTAATTTAAGTCATTTCTACAGTCTGCATTGCTTTTTGGTTTCTCTGCTGGAACTAGGTGTTTTTTTGAGTTTGCTATAGCTAATCAACACATCCCCCTTGGTATTTTACAGCACAAGAGCAGTCTACCATGTCAGTCTTGAGACTGCTGCAAGCTGATAATACAAGCCTATGGACTACATTTTTGCATTCAGAGAAGTACATTTTAAATATGTTTATAATTGCACTTACTATTTAAATCAGTTTTGTGTGTTTTTTGCTCATTTTCTGAAGTTAAAGCTATTAAGGCATTTCTATAGTCTGCATTGCTTTTTGGTTTCTCTGTTGGGCCTAGGTGTTTTTCTGACTTTGCTGTAGCTAATCAAACCAGCCTTCCTGATATCTTGAAGCACATGAGCAGTTCATCGTTTCATGGTTGACTGCTGGAAGCTGACAACAAAAGCATTCGGACTTTTTTGCATTCAGAGAAGTGCATCATACATACATTTATAATTGTACTTATCATTCAAATCAGTCTTGTGTATTTTTGTTCTTTATTTGAAGTTAAAGCTATTAATTTAAGGAATATGTACAGTCTGCATTGCTTTTTTTGTTTCTCTGCTGGGCTTCAGTGTTTTTCTGAGCTTGGTTCTTTCTCACTCTTCCTATTGCTATTTTTTTACATGGAGACTATTAACCTGCCTGGCCCTAGAAATCCCCCCCCCCCCCGTTTTATCCCTTCTGTTCAAGTTACTGGATATTGACAAAAGAAACTTGGAAGACCCTCCGCTTAAACTGTTAGTGTACTTTGAAATTGCTTGGAAGTGTATGTCTTCCTCATTTCTAGCTTGTCTGCCTTTGGATCGCCTTGCAATTACTTGTAGCTGGTTGTTAGATTTGTTTTGGCACCTCTTCAGTTGTGGCAGAAGTTGTTTATCTGGTCTTTCTGAGTTGGGAAGCACTCGAAGAATCTTAAAGTGTAGTCGTTTATTGACCAGAGGGCATGAGAGCTAGTTTTCAGTTTTTTCTGTCTGCTATAAATTAGGCATGTTTTCGCTGATCTGTTCACTGCTAAGTGGTGGTTAGCAATACCCTGTATAGTAGCAAACCTACCAAGCTCGTACCTAAGACTTTAACCCATGGCACAGAAAAGCTTTGCTTGAAGCTAAACTTAGGGCAGCTAAGTACTATCATACAGCACTAAGACCATAGCAATATCTAACATCTAGACTTCACTCTAGACACCACTCAGGTGACCCTGTAAAACCAAAACCATAAACCCTTACAGACAAAGTCTAATAAAGGTTCTGACAACATAGATTTGCAATTTCTTAATGTCTCTGTGGCCATATTGGTAGATATGGGCATCCTGAAGCAATGCAGCAATTGTCTCATACTCATCCTTAAAGAAACTGCACAGTATGCTAGAGATGGACATACATAACTTCCATGAAGACAAATCTTGCTTAAAAACAAGGTTGACAAAAACACACACACACACACACACACACACACACACACACACTACATCCTTCACACATAGCACTCACCACACACATAGACCTTCTTATGCTGAGACATTGAAAAGAAACCCCTCCAAACCTCAAAGACCTCCTTAGCCAACAAACTGCAACATTTACCTTCAGCAATCAATAACACATGCACCAAAAGCAACACCTAACACAGCACATAAGCCTACACCCAATGATCACCCAAGAACAAAGTTCATAAGGCAAGCAAACACTTTACCTAGTACTCTTATCATAGGGGATTCTATTTTAAGACAGACAGATACTCCTCTCACCACGATGGACAAGCAGAAGAAAATGGTTATTTGCCTAGCTGGAGCTAGGATTCACAATATCATGCATGCACTCAAGTCACTGCATTACAGGTAGCATTATGGTGCTATCATAGTTCGTGTGGGTGTTAATGACATGAGGTGCACCTCAGTGGACTATATGAAAAGAGACATTATGAACTCTGATTATGTGTCACAGACAGGTATATACCTAGCTTTCAGCAGTATTCTACCTTCACCAAGGATGATACCACAGTATGAACAGAAAATGATTGATTTTAATAATTGGCTTAGTTTCTGGTGTCACTCCAGGGGAATCCAATATCTATCAGCATGGCAGGCCATGGTTAACAGGCCACTTTGCTTTGCCAAGAATGATCTGCACCTGTTCCCGCAGGCTTTCAGATATTGACTAAAGCTCTGTCCATTCTCTTACAGCCTTTTCAGACACTGTCAAAATGACAAAACATAGAAAAAAAACACCTCAAACCAACCTCAAGGTGTTACTGCTCAATGCTAGGACCCTAAACAAGAAACTCCACACCCTACAAACTCTACTCATTCTGGACAATGTATACATCTGTGTTGTTACAGAGACTTGGTCTAAAGCTGCAGAAAGTACTCTGGCAGACCAACAGCAAGAGAGACAGGGGATAAAGGTGGAGGTGTCTCAGTCTATGTTAGCAACAAACACAACTCTTGGTTGGTTAAACAGGATGATGCCCTGGAGTTCATCCATTACCAAGTCTACATAGACAAAGTTCCCCATCATGTACTGACCAGCTATAGGTCACCCTCTATGAACCACAAAGCTCACAACTCTTACTTAGACCTATAGGCATTCACCATCCAACCAAATACCCTATTCATGGGAGACTTTAACTACCCTTCTATAGACTGGGAAATGTACACTGCCTCTAACTCACTTTATCAACACAAACATCCTGGACCAGATAGTGCAATCTACAACCACAGGATCAAACATATTGGACCTAGTGCTCTACAATATGGGAAAGCATTGTCAATCCACCCCCCCATGTCACACCCTCATTAGTCAGACCATAAAGCTGTCTCCCTCAAAATAAAATTCAACCCAAAAAACTCAGCTACATCCCATTACGCAAAGGTTTGTCAAAATTCATGGCATATCCAAACTTTGAGAAGATAGCTAGCTACCTGTGCAGTATTATTTATAGAAACCCTGTACAAACATCTAAATGGCTGAACTGAGGCTGTAGTACCTACCAGATGTAAGCCCAGATCTAGCACCAAAAACAAATCACACTTGTGGGAATCCTTACCTTAAAAGGCTACATAACAAAAGAAATAAAAGTCATGGCCAAAATTGGAAAAAGCAACTCTCAAAGACAAGAGCTCTTTGATTCAACTAAATAATGAACTAAGAAGTCTAGTAAAGTCCACCAAGGCCAATTACTAGGTCTGGATAGCCTCTCAGGCTAAAGGCAATCACAAGGCTTTCTTCAGCTATCTCAGGAATCTTAAGAGTTATTTATTTATTTATTTATTTATTTACTGGGAAATTCCGACTGGATGCAGGTCCTTTTTCAGCAGATGCCCGGGGAGTAAAGCTCCACATCATGTACATGATAAATAGAGATACAAAGTTGCAGCAATAGTAAACAACATTACAGGTTGTTGGCTTTAATACAATAACAAGATATTGATTATCAACAGTATATACAGTAAATGTTGCAAGTTAAGATAGTTTCTTGTCATCTATAATATTAGTAACAAAGTTGTCAGACAAGATTTTAAAGTATGTAAAGACAACTAGCTAATTCTGACTGTGGTTAGTAGTGCCGGCAGTATAGTTGGGTTAAGAGTCTAGGTGGTGGGGTAAGGGTGGGGGGTGTTATTCTGGATTAGAACAAGGACAAAGCCAGTGCAATACTCAACAGTGTGCAGAAACTGGCGGTAAATGGCACAACCTCCACTGGCCAGGGTGACAAAGAAAATCTACGGGCTGATAAATGTAGCTCTAATTTCACCCCCCCCCCACTAGCCTCTGCGAAATCTCTTCTAGCATATCCCCAACTATCAACAGGGAGCAGGTCCTGGAGGTACTAGCTAAGGCCCAAAACATGGCTTTAGTGGGCCCTGACAATATCCATGAAAACATGGCTTCAGTGGGCCCTGACAATATCCCTGGTTGTCTCCTAAATATCCTAAAACATGACCTAGCAGGACCACTTCGGGCACTCTTCCATTACAGTCTCAGAACAGGTAATGTGCCAGATGAATGCAGGGCTACAATGGTCATCCCTCTTCATAAGGGTGGGCCATCAACTGGCCCCAGGAATTACAAACCCATCAGCTAGACAAGTCAAAGCCATGGAATGAATAATCATGGAAATGATCAACAAGGGCATTGGCAACCTACAGACACTGGACCATCCCAGTTTGGCTTTGTTATAGGAAGGTCTTGTCTACTTAAACTGGTAGACTTCTTTGAGAGGGTAACCATGGCTATGACTAAGGGGAAAACAGTGCTTATTGCCTACTTTGACCTGGCCAAGGCATTTCATACAATACTCCATTCAGATATTGTTAACAAACTCTTTGAACTTGGCATAAATCCCTACATAACTCACTGGATTGCCAGCTGGATCACAGATAGGACCCAAGAAGTGAGGATTAGTGAAACCACCTCAACAAAGACACCAGTCACCAGCAGAATATCCCAGGGCTCTGTGTTGGGCCTGCCTCTGTTTGCCATCTATTTCATCTACTTCGTGGAAGTCAAGGCAAATGTCAAAAGCCTCTGGCTCCCCAAGTTCGCAGATGACTGTAACCTGGAAGCTATCATAAATTCCCCCCACAACACCAACATTTTACAAGAGGGTCTAACACACACAAATTACTGGTGCAAAAGCCAAGTATTAAAACTCACTAAAAAGAAATGCATTATAGTGCCCTTTGGGAAAGTGTTCACCCAAACTAATTACTTCATTGATAACACACCCCTAAGAGCTAACCTAATCGTTAGGGATCTGGGAACATATGTAGACAGTAATCTGGCATTCAACCAACACATAGGCAAGATTGTAAAAAAAAAAAAATCATTCTATGTCGGCTAGCTCATACGCAAGGTATTGCATCCAGGTCCACAGAAGTAGTAGCACCAGTCTACTCAGCCTTCATCAGATCCATCATTGACTACAATGCCCCCTTTGGCATGTACCTAGGCAGACACTTGCAACAGATGGATGGCACAGTGGTAGCATTGTTGCCTCACAGCAAGAGGTTCTCCAGTTCGATTCTCGGCTGGGGAGCCTTCTGTGTGGAGTCTGCATGTCCTCCCTGCGTTTGTGTGGGTTTTCTCTGGGTTTTCCGGTTTCCTCCCGTGTACAAAGACATGTGTCTGAAACATTTCTTCCCGGGCCTCTGCTGAAAATTGGCTTCATTCCATGTCAGACTTTCCCGGTAAACAAACGTTAAATAAATAAATAAACAGATGGAACACCCTCAAAGGTTCCTCACCGACAGAATCCAGGGTATGAATACCCTGTGCTACATAGATCACCTTAAGGTCCTATCTCTGTACTCAGTCTGCTACAGGTTACTGAGAGGCGATCTATGCCTTGCATATAAGATGTCTTCAGAGCCAGCTCTGATGGATCTCTTGCACATATGCAAAACAACCAACACATAAAACACTGATCCAAGGACTTGAACTTTGTCTGCAACACAAATAGAACTTGCTGGAGGGACTAAAATGCATCTCAAAGGATCCCCACGCAAAGGAATAAGTTCCCCATCTACATAAAACAGAGTTTATCCCTAACAATGTTCAAATTAGCTTTGATCATTGGATGGGAAACTGCAAATTCACCCCACATCTGGACCCATGCCTCTGATGGACAGAGGTCAACAGTAATTAATCCCCAACTAACATATCCTTAGCTGGCTCCTTATTAACAAACACCACCATATAGGAGTCCAAGGAACTCTGGGACAAAACTGGGTTGGGTTGCATGGATAAGCTTGTAAAGGCCCTTGTGGTCATTAGCCTGGTATGAATCTATGAACCTGTATCAAGCATATTAGTTACATTTCTTCAAGGATATTTCTGTATACCTTTGGAAAAATAACAATGTAGATTAAGCTAATTCAGTTATTCAATCTGCCAGACAGTAATTTGAACATAGATTGTGGTCTGTAGTTTGAACTAGAATATTGGTGTTATGAGACACCATAACACATAAGAACTTTTCTCTAAGAGCAGGTAACATTGGACACAAATAAAGTGTACTGAAAGGCAACTAATGTTTCTTATTCTGGTAATACATGGCTTTAAGATGACTTTACCCTAAATGCAAACTGATGACTATTTCAGAAAGTTATCAGCAATGGGAACATTACTGGGATTTGTTTTGTCAGCTGTGATTTATACTTGACAAGAGAGTAATTTTTAATCACATAAGGTAACAGTGCATTCAGAATACTAGTAACCATAAGCTTTAAAGTCAGTAAGGTCTCAATATTCAGACAATTTAACAGTATAACAAGACTTTGTGCATTTCTACTATTTTTCATAAGTATCTGTCAGAACCTTAGACTGACATGTTAACACATTTTCTCTTCTTTCTTTCAGTTAGTTAAACTGGTGCCTGTATAGTGTACTAACTGCACACAGCATCCACAAACTCTCATCTAATATCTTTTTTCTTTCAGTAGCTCCTTACATTTTCATAACACATCATTTCACTGAGAACTGAACATTACTGCAAATTCAAGTTTTCAGTTAAATAAAACATCTGTCTCAAAAAAGATTGCTTATTTAGACAAACTGACAAATTACAAATTATAACTTCTTGCTTTCCATCTCTGGATTAAATAATCTCCCTGCATGTCACTTATACTGCAATTTTCTTTCTCATTAAATGTCAGAGCAGTCTCTTGAGCTGTTAAGTGTCAGAGCAATCTCTTGGACTACTATCTTCTCAGCTAAATGAACACTGACTCTAATGTAACACAGATAGAGACCTTAAGTTTTATAGCAACCCATAACCTGGCTTTCTAAAGTTTCAGACTCACACACACACACACACACACACACACACACACACACACACACACACACACACACACACACACACACACTGTGTCAGTCTCCAAGGTGTAGTTGCCATACCATGCATCAGAGCTGAATATTTTCTTTCCAAATTGGCATTTTAAGTATCTTTTTTAGGCAATACAAAATGAATGATGTACTTCACTTCCACACTTACAGTTTCAAGTGTCCTTTTTAAGCCAATAAGAAAGAAAAAAAATGAAATGATGTACCTTCCTTTGAGGCACAAGTGGATATTTAAGCACAGCACCAGTAACCTATAATTACTGATGAAGGGTTCCTGCCAACCTGAAAGCTTAAGTAATTGCAAAAAAGTATGTTAGTCCAATAAGGAGCATTACATCACAACTGTGTTCCAAAGCTTGTGAAATTATACTAATAAAGTAACAAGATAAAAAACAAAATTTGGGTTGAACTTTCACCGTGCTTCTACAATACAACAAAGAATAGCCACAACTCCTTTTGCACACATTCTTTTGTAGTGGAATGTGCCTGATAGGGTACACCACATACAACTGTGAAAAAGTCAAAAATATAATGTCAGTTGCTCTCAGAAACATAAAATGCTCCCCCACAACAAGCCTTCGATATCAAACATAGCCTGGTCTTCAAATAAATGACCTATTGAGAAGAACATGAAAAATCCAATGGTCACTGTAAAGTATTTCAACTTGTTGCTGTAAGGTACATACATTGGCCTCAGAAAGCCATAACAAGTATCATCCAAGAGTGATCACAAACTTGCTCTACGCTTTCATACATAATGGGTCTTATCCTATTCTCAAAAGACAGCCATGTTCTGTATATAACTGTGATGAGTGTTTCTGAGGAAAGTGAAAGAAATAATGACCAAAATAATGCATTTCAATGTTTTTCTCTAGGATACTCGGGCACTGCCTCCTCATCATAAGTCATATCAATGATTTCACATGGATCACACAAGTGCCCTCTATGTTTCACAGATACTCTCTGCACCAAAAAGGCAGTCATTTTCTGTGCACATTTTTGATCTGGGAATGTAAAAAATCAGAGTTGATACAAGCTCTCCTTCTAGACAAGCAAAATCAATGATCATGCAATGCTCATCATGTAACTGCCTTGTGCATTCACACAAAGCCTGCTTGCCCCAACACATAGCCACTTCCTATGCACCCTGTTGATGTTAGATTATGATAAATGCAAAAGAATAAATGGTCACATTAATGAATTTAACTTGTTCTCATTTAAACACACAAATGATAACTTGTATATATGTATGTGTGCACACACACACACACACACAGATATATATATATATATATATATATATATATATATATATATATATATATATATTCTCCCCCACTAAGTCATAGGAATGATCACTTTACTGGGTCATCTAATTACCCTTTGCCTTCATCACAGACTGCCCCCAAACAAGCAACACTTGTAGTGATTACCTGCAATACGTAATTACCATAACAGAACAAAGAATGGGCAGAGTAATGTATTTCCACTTGCCGTGACTTGCTATTACAGCTACATCACTCTTACCACAACTGCTGTAAAAAGAGATAAAAGAATGATTCATGCCGTGAGCAGTGTGCACGTTTATGTCGGCTGACATATGCACTGCAAATTCACATTGGACTACAAAACCCTAGCTGTTCAAATGTAACATGCTTCAAAGGGTAATCAGATAATCACTACTGCTCTGAATAACCTAAAAAGCTACAATAAGAACACTGGGATACCAATTAATCAGACCACTGTATTGAGTACAGACTAATAATAAGTCTGGTCTGGTAATAAAAAGATGTTTAGCAAAAAGTAGGTACTCAGCCTTCAGCTGTGTGAAAACATGGTAATAATATTAATCCAGTCTTGTGTATACAGCAATACATTCAGCAAGATCTGCTAAAACATATGAAGTACATGTACAGGCAAAGATAAAGGTTAACCCATTTGCCTGAGTTGGTGGTAGCACTAGTGGATGTAAAAGATCCAACAACACCTATTGAAAAGTGTAGGGGAAGTTTGGCATTTGCCTTCCCAAATTTCACCTAGTAGTATAAATATCACATAGATAGTGTTGAAGAAAACTGCCACTGATATTTGCACTGTAAGTTGCACATCTTGAGAGATAATCAGTATTATTTATATTACACAATTATACATATGTTTTATACTTCTACAAATATCTCAATAAACATGCATGCAGAGAGGAAGCTCTAGCTGTCATTGTTTATCATAATTTCTAATAAACAACTAGCAATATCTCCTATACAGTGTGATGTAAATTGACAATGATAATCTTCCTATCTCCTAACATGACATTTCACACCATACCCCTCAGCAGCATGCAGGGCTCTCAGTTTTAGAAATATGCACATGAATAATAAAACTCACACTTGGATATTTGATTTTCACAAACACACACCTGGGAAAGGCTGGCACAGATTTAACAGCTGTGCTCCCTCTGCCCCGACTATAAGGTAACTACACCATCACTAGTCAGCTACTGTAAGGCTCTTACAAGGGTACCCAATTATACTGAGCACAATTAATACTAATATAAACGGAAGAGTTTGACCAAAGCAGCAAGGCTGTCAGGAGTGGCTACAGTGCCACTAAGAAAAGCATAAGTACTCTTAAGATGTTAAAAGCATTCTCTAAAAGACCAGCCACAATGAAAGTTAGTGATATATTTAGTAATAAATAATACAATAGAAAACATGAGAATACTGAATATCTAGTTACAATAAACACCAGAGTTTCAGTCACAGGCGACATAAGAAATAACAGTTGGATAGATTCAGACAGAAGCAGAAAAAACAATACTTAACTAACCTCACTATATTTTCCTGACTGAGTAAAGAATTTCTGTTCCCTAGTTAAGTTACGTACTACAGCAAGTCAAGATGATGAGTGCTGAGTTGCTTACTACAACAAGGTAAGACGAAGTGTGAGGTGTGTGACATATTTACGAGAGATCTATCCTGTCAGGTTCCGAAAAACAAATTGCTTCTGCAAGAGTTCTGGAATATCTCTCACTAACATTTAGAAAATCATTTCAGTGCTGGTTATAGAATGACATCACCTCTGATCACCTGATTCTGCTATAATACACACCCAGAGCTTTACTAAGATCTGTTGCAGCATCTGAAAGCTATAAAACAATTTCAAAAAACTTCCACCCTTCCAAGGTAGCAATTAGTTCACCCCTAAGGACAATACAGTAAGATTCCCACATATAAGATCATAGAATCCTAGGAGGTTACTAGGCTAATGGCCCCAGAGCCCTTACAAGCATAGCCACATTCAACCAGTGTTTTCAAGGGTGTCAGTTTCAAGCAGACACTACTATCAGTACCTATTGCCCCTGTCCAAGAGGGACACAGGTGGAACAGCAGGGGTGAATTTCCGGTTACCCATCTAATTATCAAAATTATGCTGAAATAGGGCCAACAAGGGGCTTTGTTTAACATGAATAGGAGCTTGTTCCAAAGGTGGGACAACCTCTGTGAGACAAATTGGTCTCTCCAGCAAGTTGTGTTGATGTCAAATACCAGGTTATGGTCCTTTACGTGAGTGACCCATGTGGCATTCGACTTGCGAATGTGCAGCATTTCCATTAAAGCTGAGTTGGAGATTGCCCTATATTCAAGGCACAGGTCACCTCTGAGCAGTCTGTATGACACAGAGTAAAGTGACAATGATTTTCAGTCTGTTCGCATAAGACAGATCTTAAAGACCTTGAAGTTTCTTTGTAATGAACCTTTGTGATCTCTCCAATTGCTGCACGTATTTGGAAAGGAACATACCAAAGGGAGCGTTATACTCTGTTATTAGCCTGATGAAGGAAGAGTACAAGGAGGTTATAACCTCTTTTTTTCTGAAGGCAATGCCCCTACTTATAAGGTGAACAATATAAAATGCCCTTCTTACCACTATGGAGACATGGTAATCAAAGTTAAGGTTGCTGTCAATCTCTATGCCCAGATCTCTCACCACTGACTGTGTGCTTATGGCATTGCTATTGATGTGGTAGTCTGTAGGAAAATAACCCTTGCCAAAGGGGACGATAATACATTTTTCACATTAAGTTTAAGACCATGACTTTGGCACCAGTCATTAGTCTGAGTAAGACCTTCTTGCAGGATATGACATTGTTAGGGGTTTTAATGACCACTCCCAGTTTGCAGTCATCAGCAAACTTTGTCGGCCACAGTCCTTTAGTTTTAGCCTGTACTTTGGAGAAGTAGATTCTGAATGTTAGTGGTCCCACAACTGATCCCTGTGGAATAGCACTGGTTATGGGTCTGTTGGAGGAGGTGCAGTCCCCTATTTAGACCTTATGAGTTCTATCAGTGAGCCAGTTTGCAACCAACCTGACAATATATGGGTTGATACCCAGCTGGGTGAGTTTATCAATGATGCCTGAGTGGGAGATTGTGTCAAAGGCCTTGCCTAAGTCTAGGTAAGCAGTATGCACAGATTTACCTTCATCTAGGGCTTTGGTGACTGTCTCAAAGAAGTCCACTAAGTTTAACAGGCATGATCTCCCCTTGATAAAGTTAAACTGGGTGGGATCAAGCAGTTGGAGATTTCCTATATCTTTGTTAATAAGGTCCATGATTATTCATTCCATGGCCTTGCAGATAAGGCTGGCCAGGCAAATGGGTCTATAGTTCCCAGAGTCCGTGGATGCACCCCCTTTGTGCAAAGAGATGACAGTAGTGGTTGTCCATTCTGCTGGGATGAAGCCAGTGCTTAGGCTGTGATTGAAAAGTGTGCCCAATGGTGATGTTAATTTCTGTTTTAACCCATGTAGAACACAGCCCAAGATGCTGTCTGGTCCCACAGAGGCTGTTAAGCTGCAGTACTTTGATGATGAAGACAGCAGTTAAGAGTCATGAGTATCCTGCATTTAGAAAATGTGTGTGGACACAAAACCGTAGCCTTTATGCCATAGGAGATTTGTTAGATGTGTGGGTGCTGGGTGTCTCTATGAAAAAATTATGAAAGTTTAAACTGAAATGACACAGTCCAGCAAATTCTAACATGACGAAAGTGATTTATAAGACATGTCACATAATATAATGACACACTAATCTTTCACTGAGCCTGTACTACATCTATTACTTTAAATGTAAAGAAATGAAGGACCATACATTTAAATCAAATATACAATTAAGGAATAATGCATGGAAAAAAGAATAAACATAAAGCACGTGAACATAAAATGTTCATTGCTGTTGCAAACATACTGCAAAAAGGAGGTTCTCTCTTCTCTTATGTTAGTGCTGTTTGTTTTCTTCCTGGCATCATAAAGCTCATTTAGCAGCAATGTGCATCACTGACGTATGAGACATTTAAAGTAATGAGCCATATACACAATGGCCAGGGTAGTAAACTCCACACATTGTGCCAAATGCTGTCCTAATTTTTTTTTTTCAGACAGCTATCTGTGGAATTAAACACTGTCTGTAGTACACCTGCTTTTACTGGATAATAATAAAAGCTCTTGTATAGGACAAATCTTCATCTGTTTTAGCTTAAAGTACAGTTGTGTTTAATGTACTTACATAAATTTTCAAAGAGATGTCAGTATGAAGGTAAAATTACAACAGATAATTAAGGATGTGAGCTGTTAACAAGCAGCATTCTATTATTCATTGCTTGATTACCTTAGTCTTCATTTGTGTACTGTACTGTATTGTATTGTAGTCACATACCCAGGCAGTACTCTCAGGCTGAGTCTGCAAAAGGTCCTCGTGGATCAGTGCTCTCTCCTGATAAATAAGTAAACAAATATTTGGACTCTATCCTCTTTATGTGGCCTTCTTCCCAACCACAGTTTACATTTATTGTGCTCATGTCCTTTTGAAGACCTATGTTGGTTTTGTGACAGAGTTCCATGAAACCTTATTTGAAATACAAGACATTTATGCATAACAGCATTGCTAGAAGCCTTCTTCTGTTTCCTGAAGTTATTTGGCTCACAAAAGAAATTGTGACTGTAGTAAGATGTCACTAATACAAGTATCATTATAATAATAAAATTTCAGTTGTATAATAAACCAGTAAAACAATTACAGTTCCATAATGTACATTACTGTTAAGGTCATGGAGGTAGAGCAGTTTTACTGTTACAGTGACAACTCCTCAAATGATCACACATAAATAAATTATCTTCTCTGGGAATGAATAACAGTAAATAATAACATCCAAGTAGATTTCAAAGCAGCATTTGGATGCTCAAGGAACTGGAGAGCTACAGAATCTTCTGTAATACAGCTATGTCAAAGCCTATCTACTTTAGAATGTGCTTCCAACTTGTGATCTGTTCTGAAGGTGTACACAGTAGTACATGGCAGCTTCTAGAAATGCATTGTACAGAAGAATTTCTGAAATATGCAGTCAATGTAGCTACTACCCACAGCAGGGAATACCCATACTGTGTTTTGTGGATTTTTTATTGTCATAGCTAAAGCAATAGACAATGCTGTGTGGAAGTCTGTGGAAGTTGGAAAATAAGCAAATATTCTTGATTCATGAACTTTTCTTGATGAATTAGCCACATTTGAATTAAATAAATGATTGACGTAATCTAACAAATTTGAAATGGAACAAGGCAAAGGAGTCAAGAAACAAATCTCTTCCATTTCAGAGTATATTACTTGTGTTAATCCATCTGGCTTATTTTAACATATTTAGCACTTGAGCGGGAAAAAGAACTGCTATTAGGAATCTAAAGTCTGGCCTCCTTTTTGATAGATTCACAGTTCTGTGACAGGGATGCATCACCTTGTCCTGTTATCGTGAGCTGTATCACCTTGTTCTGTTATCATATAGATAAAGTCTTGTGTGGTAGTAACGGCCATGACTGAAAAGTAATAAGGTTCGTTAGCACAGAATACTGTGGTTGACTTAGCCAAGAAGGCATTGTCAGAATTAAACTGGCCTTGTCCTGTTTTGCTTTGTTTTGAGTAGTAACGTTTGAATTAGAAGAAATGAGGAAAGGAATATATTAAGGCCTAAATCTCTTTAAACATGAAACCTTTGGTCTGAAGAATGAAATGAATAAGCAAAATATTTTTATCTGACTGCTATGATTGTAGCAACGAGGTACATTACTGGATGGAATGTGTATGCACAGTTTCCACAAATACGTGTTGATCCAGTTTCTGTTCATATACTAATGTTATCTTCCTGCTCAGGGCATCTGTTTACTGACTTTTAAAACATGATGGTAAAATGCAGAGAAGTGGAGGTTAAGTTCTGATGCCCTCAACTAAATACAAACTGTAGCTTTGTAGAAGTGAAATGATCTGTTTTTTCTTTGCTTGTTTATGTTCCACATTACTATATTATTATCTATTCTGACCTGGAGGTGTCCAAGTTGTAAATTATACTGAAATGCTGTCAGGATCTTGTAAACTGCTGTCATCTCCTTCAGACTGACATAAAGAGATATCTCCTCTTGCCACCAGTTGTCCTGTACTGACAAATTGTTGAGGTGGATTCCTCAGGCTCAATCTAAAGAACTGATAATCCTCAGAGCTGCTCTTGGTTTGGCTATTTCTCCTCAGAATTACAGAGGATTTGGTGCATCTAAAGTCCTCTGCTACTAAAAAAATGAAAATAAATATCATTTTGCACATCTGCTGATTATTTTTACTGTATTTCATAAGAATTCTGTATTAATTGTTACATTTCTCATGCTCAGTTTCAAAGCTGAACTGTATCTACTGCTGCTGCAGTACTTAATTACATTCCATCTGCTAGTTTTACAGGACAGTAGTATCTAGATTGTTGGACGCCGGCCTGACAACTCAACACCATAAAAACTTCACTGCCAATCATGAGCAGACAGATGATCCGCTGTGGTGACCCCTAACCGGGAAAAGCCGAAAGAAGAAGAAGTATCTAAATTGTGTGGTGTCCCTGCACTTGAGCTCTGAAACCAGCAATGTGTTTACATTAAGAGGGTTTTCTGACTGCAGAAGTGTGCTGTGGCAAACATATCTGAGTTGGGGATTGTTGGCTGAAAGCTTATTGTGTGTTTTCCTGAATGGTCTGTAGGCCTTGCTGTTGTAAAACTTGTTTTACTGATTCTATATAAGCCCAGTGTTTGTGTGGGTTTGCACACATTTCCTCAGAACTGTTCTTGGTTTGGCTGCATTTAAAGCCATCCACTGCTAAAAGAACAGAACTCTCATTTTTCACTTCTGCTAATTAATTTTACTGTATTTCATAAGATCTCTGTATAATTGTTACATTTCTCATACTTTAGTAGAGTTTCAAAACTGAACTGTTTCCATTGCTACTGTAGTACTTTAATTACATTGTGTCTACAAGTTTTACAGGATAGTAGTATCTAGATTGTATGGTTTCCCCTGCAGTTGAGCTCTTAAACCAGCATTACATTAAGAGGGTTTTTTGACTGCACTCTTGTGGCAGAAGTGTGCTGCAGCAAACCTATCTAACATGGGGGCTGCTGGCTGAAAGCTTATTGTTTGCTTTCTTGACTGGTCTGTAGGCTTTGCTGTTGTAAAACTTGTTTTTCTGATTCTATATAAGCCCAGTGTTTGTGTTAAGCTACTCTTTGTGCAGTTGAGGTTAGCAGTGTCCTGTATAGAAGTAAGTGCTATCAAGTTAAAACTTCCCTTAGAATAACTATCTCTGCAACCTTCCCCAGTCCCCCTGCTGCTCAAGGAGCATCTGAGTTGTGCACAGAGCAGCACCACCTTGATGGATAGCTGCAGTTCACACTGAGTATAGCACCCATTCTTCATCCATGTGCTATCATCCCAGTCCAGTTAAATCCCCCCACTATTCTCCCTGATTAAACCCATAGTAAAAAACTGAAACTATGGCTAGGTACTTCTAAGCTATCTCTGTAGCCAGCCTGGTGGACATGGGCATCCTGAGGCAATGCAGCAGTTGTCTCATAAATACTGACAACCACTTAATCTTGAAACAAACAAACAGTATGTGAGAGATTTAGTTACCTTATGAAAACTGAGACATGACTCTCATATACTGACAGACCAAATGACAAACAGGTTATCAGCTCATGCACATCATTTCCCTCACTAAATAAGGTCTCAACACATAAACTCACATATGCAGAGGGACTCAAAAGTAACATACCAAAACCTCAGAGGCCTCCTGTACGCTGCCCTCAGAAACCACAGGCAAACAAAACCAAGTTAGCACCAACCACAACACATAAAACTACACATCACAGTGTCTCCACAAGAAAGCCCCTAAGGTGTAAGACCACACATTCAAACATCTTGGTCATAGGAGGCTATCATGAGATACACAGATGACCCACTTGCCAGGATGAATAAAAAGAGGGTTACAGTCAGTTGCCTGTCAGGGGCCAGGATTCACCAGATCACACAGGCACTCAGATCACTCAACCACAAATACCAGTATGACTCAGTCATAGTCCATGTGGGTGTGAAGTACCTGAGATGCACCTCCCTGGACTATATGAAGAGAGACATGATATACCTTTCGGAATACATGTCGCTGGCAGATATGTGCCACAAATTGAACAGCATTCTACCCTCACCAAGAATGATACTACAGTACAAACTGAAAATGCTTGACTTCAATAATTGACTTAGCTACTGGTGTCATTCCAAAGAGATCCAGTATTTGTCAAACTGGGACAACATGGCTGACAAACCATGTTGCTTTGCCAGATATGGTCTGCACCTGTCACTGCTAGGCTTTCAAATACTGGTCAAGGCATTAACCATCCCCATAGTGCCTTTTTGACAGTGCCAGACCAACAGACCTACCAACATAACAAATTCTTCTACTGCCAAGCTGAAGGTACTACTGCTGAATGCTAGGAGTCTTAACAAGAAACTGCACTGCCTGGAAGCTCTCCTTGCCCTGGAGAATGCTGATGTCTGTGCAGTTACAAAGATGTGGTCCAAGGCTGTGGAAAGCACCCCAGCAGTGCAAGGCTACAAGTGTCTATCACACTTTCAGACCACCCTCCAAAAAGGTAAAAAATGAAAGGAAGAGGTGTTTTCATTTACATAAAAAACAATCACACCTCTAGACTGGTCAAGCAGGATGACTCACTTGAGCTACTCCATTTCCAGCTGACTACAGGCAAAATCCACCACCATGTCATCGCTAGCTATAGGCCCCCAGCCATGAAAACCTTTCTGCATACCTGAAGCTACTAGAATCACTTACCATTCAGACCAACACACTACTCATGGGTGATTTTAACTAACCCTCCATAAACTGTGAAACATACACGAACACTAACATGCAGGCTCAGAGATTCCTGGACTTTGTCAATGGAAATGCCCTGGAACAGCTGGTCATCACTCCCAATAGGGGCTCAAATATCCTTAACATAGTACTCACAAACATGAGCTAGTGTCCCCCCCCCCCAACATGTAATGTCCTTATACTAAGCCAGAAAAAACAGCAAACCTGTTGGCCAATAAATTCATCTCAAGTTTCATCCCCTCATCACATCCAGTCACTCCCCATGAAATAATCCTACCATTCCTTTGCTTGTTATCACAAAAGAACAGGTCATCACTGTGCTCTCTAAAGACAGAGACACAGCATCAATGAGCCCTGATGGAATCTCAGGGTGCCTAGGATCTCTGTTTAACCACAGCCTCCAGATGGCTTTGTCCCAGTAGAGTGGAGGACAGCAGTCATCTTTCTGCACAAGGGGGCCATTAATTTACCCAGGAAACTACCAACCTATAAGTCTGACTAGCCTCATATGCAAGGCTATGGAAAGAAGAAACATAGACCTGATTAATAATGGCATTGGAAATCTCCAGACTCTAAACCCAATCCAGTTTGGCTTCATCAAGGGCAGGTCCTGCCTGCTCAGTCTGGTGGACTTCTTTGTGAAGGTCACCAAGGCCATGGAATGGTGGTAAGATCATGCATACTGCCTACCTTGACCTGGCCAAGGCATTTGACACAATAGCCCTATTGGAGTATTATAGATAAACTCATACAATTGGGCATAAACCTCTATGTTACCAGATGGATAGACAAATGGGTCAAGGATAGGACGCATGTTGTTAGAGTGGAAGAATCCACATCCAGCAAGAGGGAGAGTCACCAGTGGAGTACCACAGGGCAGTGCTGGGCCCACTAATGTTTAGGATGTACTTCTCAGATGTCAAGACAAATGTAGATGGTCTTTGGCTGACCAAGTTTACTGATGACTGCAAGTCTGGGATGATCATTGACTCCCCAAACAATGTTGATAGCCTACAGAAAGGTCTGACAAAGACTAATGATGGGTGCTAGAGCCATGGCCTCAAACTAAATGTAAAACAGTGCACAATAATGCCCTTTGGGGAATCAAACACCCCTGCAAATTACAACATTGATAGCACCCCCTAACAGTGCACCCGGTGGTTAGAGATCTGGATACTCACACAGATAGTAATCTGAACTTTGACCACCATGTGTCCACAGTGGTAAGGAAATCCTTCTACGTGGCTCAGCATACAAGTAAGGGCTTGGTATCCAGATCTAAGGATGTCTTAGTACCACTGCACTTGGCCCTCATCAGACCAATAGCTGAGTACAATGCAGTCTTTGGTAAGTACCTCACTAGGCACCTGCAAAAGTTGGAGTATCCTCAGAGGTTCTCACCAAAAAAATACAGGGTATAACCAAGATGTCATATGTGGATCAATTAAAAGCCCTATCACTGTATTCACTTTCCTATCTATTATTGGGGGTGATCTGTGCCTGACCTACAAGGCGGTCTCTGATCCGGCCCTGATGAAAATGTTGCATAATCACAAAGGTAACCTGATCCAAAGATCTAAACTTGATCTCTGAGATGAATAGATTATGCTGGAGAGAGAGATGTGTGTCCCAGAGATTGTCCCTCATCTAGAACAGCTTCCTGTTCACATGAAGCAGAGCCCTTTCCTAACCATCTTCAAGCACAATCTGGACCAATGGATGAGAAATCCCAAATATACTCCTGGGCTGACACTCATGTCATTAAGGACAGAGGCAGTTTGTAAAAATAGTCAAAAGTCCACTTGCTGACCCTTGCTATCTTTCCCCAGGGATAGAAAACTGGGTAAAATCTAGGTAAAACTGGCTAGGCTTGCAAGGAATTTTGAGCTGTTAGCCTAGTAATCTCCTATGAATCTATGATATTAGATTTCAGATGGGAAAAGTAAAGTCATTCCAAAGGACAGAGTTGCCATATCTGCCCCCACAGGAATTCCTTATTTATGTACTGGGAAATAATAATCATCTTATGCAATCAATGATTCAACGGATTTCTGAGATGCCAAAGATGGTTTCTTATATCAAATTATGCATGACAATCTAAAAAGATGCAAAAAAATAAACAAACACTAGAGCTCTTAAACTATTTTGTAGTGATAGATAGTTGCTGAGTAAATTATGTCAGAACCACTTAAGTCTCTGTTTGCTTGCAATTAAGTAGGGAAAACTTTCATTGGCACATAAATTATGACTGCCACTAGAAGAGTAGCTGATGTCAAATGAGTTAAAGAAGACATTTGCAAATTACACTGGAAGAGCAAAACTGTCTCTTCTATGTGCTGAATCTATAGTTTTATTGGTTTGGGTAGCATGCAAGAGTTGCCAACGTAAAAAAAGATGGCTATGTTTTGCCTTCTGTGGTGTGCAAACATTGGAGCTTAACAATAATTGGTAAATACTATTAATACTCCAAACAAAACAAGTGAAAAATGAAAATGATGATGAGCTGTCCAGAATCTGGGGTACTTATTTTGAGAAGGCCACCGTGAAATGTGAAGGATGCTGTGAAACAGATTTTGTTCAGTAAAGGCAGTTAAAGTTCTCAGTTACCATCCTGAATAAATATGCATTTATGAACCTGTTTAAGTCTGACAAATCTGCAACTAGATCTGATGTATTGTACTTTTTTTAATTAAAAATAGTTTGGAATAAAAACCTCACCCTCAGTGAAATGCAGTACCATCTACATTGCTATTTTATTAGCAATTGCTCTAGCAGATGAAAGGCATGTTAGACCTGATGTGGGGCTGTTTGTGGAAAAGCCTACATTTGAGATTTCTGAAAAAATACACTGTGTTACCATGTTGGACTGTCTGCAAAACCTACTTGTCTTTGGTTATCTCTTGCAACCCAGAAATATTACTTTGAAATTGCTTCCTGTGGGTACTGGAGTAGGGAAAACAGTAAAAGGGTGATGCCTCTAATTCTGAAGATCTTTTGATTGCATCTTCATTTATGTTGAACCTGAGCTGTAACTTGCTTGCCTGCCTTTAAAATGCTCTTGTTAATGACACTCCTGAGAAAGATTTTCTTTTCTGTAAAACAGTTTTTATTAGTAGTTTACAATTTCTGGTACTAAGGAGCAAGAGAAAAAAGAAGTTATGTACCTACCATAACATTCCATGTTTGTTGTCCTTTATCTCGCCTTCCTTCTTGCTGGTTGGGTTTGGAGCCGATCCTCGGCTCCGACTCGGCTGATTTACTATAGCTCGAGAACTTATACTGGCTCGAGGCTAACCCCTATCCTAACATGCCTAGCGGTAGCTACCCAGATCTCATTTGTAATAGCCACACTAGACAATCATAGTAAATGCAAAAATTTACTAAGCTCTTATATATTTAAGGTTAGGAAGGAAAGAGGAAAAACAAGGCATGGTTAACTAACCTGGTATGTCAGCAGGAAACTCAGCCAGTGTAACCAATAAATTGAACTCCTCTTAATTCCTCAGGAAGGGGGAAGGGGGGGACATAAGAAGGAAGTCAAGATGAAGGACAATAAACATGGAACGTTATGGCAGGTACATAACTTCTTTATATTATGTTGTCCCATCTCACCTTCATTCTTGCTGGTTGGGACCACGTCCCCAGCACCTGGTTCTTGGGTGGCTCACTGGAACAAACTCTTCAGGACCGTGGAACCAAAGGATGCCCTATTCTGGCATACCACATCCACTTTGTAATGAGTGATAAAGGTATGAGGATTTGCCCATGTTGCTACTGCACAGATTGAATCTAAAGGCAATTTGGCTTGGAAGGCAACAGATGTTACCATGGCCCTGGTTGAATGTCCTCTGGCCCTCCCTGGAAGTGTCTTTTTACGCAAAACATAAGAATAACTGATTGTGTCTGACAGCCATTTTGATAAGGTCACTTTTGAAACTGGAGAACCTTGTTTATTGTCAGCAAAGGATACAAACAATTGATCTAATTTTCTAAGGATTTTTGGTCCTATGTAAATAAAAATGTAATTATCTATGAACATCCAATTGCTGAAGTCTATACTCTGCCTTGTTGCCGTAATTGAGGAAGAATAAAGGAAGCTCAATGGACTGATTTAAATTATATTCTGAACTTACCTTTGGCAAGAAGGAAGGATTGGTTTGAAGAAAGACTCTATCTTTGTGAAAAATGAGATATGGCAAGCGAATAGATAATTGATGGCAACCAAGAAAAGGGTTTTTCAAAATAGAAATTTCAGGGGGCAAGATGCTGCTGGTTCAAAGGGTGGAAGAACCAGAGAAGCTAAAACCAAGTTTAGGTCCTGAGGGGGGGTTCTCTTACTGGGGGCTGTAAAAGAGTTGTACCTCATAAAAATGCTCTGCACAACTTATGGGACATGATGTTAGAGCCCAAGTCTCCTACATGAAAATTGGAGATGGCAGCAAGTTGGACCCTAATAGTAGCTGCAACTGCCCCCTTGTTCGAAGGATTTGGCTAGGAAATCAAGAACCTTGTGAACAGGAGCAGTGAAGGGATCAGTACCATTACTCTTCAACCAATACGAGAACTTCTTCCATTTGCTAGTGTAAATCTTCCTCGTAGTGGGCTTGTGAGATTATGCTAGGATGTGTTGTACTGCCGGGGAAATGTTGGGGACCCTGTCTAAGATTGGAAGTGGAGAAACCAAGCAGTCAGCTTGAGAGTTTGGGGGGAAGGATGGAGCCTGGCTGACTGATGCATCAGGAGATCAGGAACTGGGTCCAGTATCCAAGGCTCTACTTGAAGATGATGGCGGAGAAACAGAAACCATATCTGACAAGGCCAGTAAGGAGCAATGAGGATGAGTTTGCAACCCAGCGACTTTGCTTTCTGAAGAACCTTTGGGATTAGAGGGGAAAGGCATAGAGTAGTCCCGGAGGCCAATCATGAACAAGTGCATCCCTGGGTGACTGTCCCGGTGGGGGGACTAGGGCAGAGTAGCTGCTGCATTTGTTGTTCAGGGGAGTGGCAAAAAGATCACAGCATGGCTGGCCCCATTTGTGAAAAATCAAGTCCGCAACTTCTTGCTTCAGGGACCACTCATGAGGCATGAGGATAGACCTGCTGAGCCTGTCCGCTATCACGTTGGATTTCCTGGGAATGTATGTCGCAATCAGAAAGTGTTGGGAAGACATCGTCCATTGCCATACTCGAAGGGCCTCCCGACACAAGGGGTAAGATCTGGTCCCGCCCTGCTTGTTGATGTACCATACCACTGACATATTGTCTGTTTGAATTGCAATGGTCCCAGTAGGTAGAGAGTCTTGAAGTGCTTGCAACGCCAGAAGAACCACTGTCATCTCTAGAACACTGATGTGCAAATGGTACTCAGAAGAGGCTAAGGACTTCCAGCCACTCCTTTGTCTAAGGATTTCCAAGATGTCCGAAAAAGAGACATCTTCAGTGGGGGACCATGGGGACCCTTCTGATTCATCCAAGTCTGTGTCTGATGTGATAGACTCAGGGGAGTCCAGATACTTCCTCTTACATTTTTTTCTTCAGAGGGACCAAGTGTTTGGGGGAGGTTTCGGAAGAAGTGGGGTTGCCCAATGGGGCATCCTGGGGCATAGGTTCCCTACGCTTGGAGGCAGGAGGAGGGTCAAAGGCAGGCATAGGCACTGAGGGAGAGGGAGCCAATGGAGCCAAGGGTGGAGCGGTCTCAGGAGACAGCATGCTCCTCATCACATCGAAAGCACCACAGTCCCAAGTTGAAGCAGCCTCTGGCTCCGAAGAGCCTAGAGATCCCCTGCGAACCAAGACGGATGGCTCCAAGGCTGATATGGGTACCAAGCACACCTATGCTGAAGCTCTGAGAGGGAGAGCAGGGTTGGACAAGGGTCCAATGCCACTTCCCCTCTCAGAGCCGGTGAGAGAGCTTCGGCACCCAGATCCCTTGACAGACTGAGACATCAAGGAGATCAGAGTGGGTGTCGGAACCAATAAAGGAGAAGTAACCGGAGCTGGCAGTTCCATGACCATGACCTCCATTGTGGAGCAGAGCGCACCGGCTCCAAAGAAGGAAACCTAGATCTGTTATGAGTCCAGACTGGCTCTGAGGATACTGACGGAGCTGCTGGAGACTTAGCTTCATCGAAGCCAACACTGGGAATTGACAGTGCCGAAGGTTTGACAGTGGATTTAGTCTGTTCTGAACTCGAAACTGATGAGGATGGCTTTGTGGATTTTTCGGACAATTTAGCTGGCTGAAGACCCTGAGACGAAGCATCTTGAGGGTTCATCAGAAGGCCACGCAAAATTAGCTTGTTCTTTCTTTCCTGTAGGACTCTGGAGCTGAAAGCATGATAGATAGAGCATGAGTCCTGCAAGTGAACAGCCCCTAAACAGTAAACACAACTTATGTGCCCATCAGTAAGGGACATTTTTTGGCAACATGAGTTGCATTTTTTGAACCCAGAGGGTTTCTACTCTTTGGACATTGTGGTTAGACAAACAAAATACAACAGCGAAAATCAAGGCTGTAACAGCTAGCAACATACAACAATTAACACTACTAACAAGGTTGTAATGGCTAGTAAAACAACAAGAAAGGATATCTATCTTTTTTATTTATTTTATTTTTATGTAGGGAAAGAAAAAGGAAGAAAAAAAGGGGGACAGCCTCCAAGTAAAATGGCGACTCCCCCAATACGAGAGCCTCTAACTTAAATGGCTATTCTGAAAGGGTGTGGAAGAAGAAGAAGAACCCTCTAATTTAAACAGGTGCAAAGGGGAAGGGAAGGCCTGAGATGGAAACGATGGCCAAGAACACCCAACAACAAGCAGGAAAAAGGTCATTAGACTAAAAGGGGATAAATACACACTCTAACAAGGCAATTCAACAATAAAACTTAAATAAAAGGATAACAATATATGTGAAAAGAAACTCAAAGTACTTAGCCTGAGCCAGTAGACGCAATCATGACGCTGCAAGTGACAAACAAGATCTGGGTAGCTTCCGCTAGGCATGTTGGGATAGGGGTTAGTCTCGAGCCAGTATAAGCTCTCGAGCTACAGTAAATAGGCTGAGTCAGAGCCGAGGATCAGCTCTGAACCCAACCAGCAAGAATGAAGGTGAGATGGGACAACATAACATCATATGTTTGCTTAAATGAAGATCTCACTTAACCTTTTCTTTTCTAAATCAACAATATCATCAGCTGGTTGACCAAATAAGAAATCTGAACTCATCTGAATATCAGGTAATCTTCTTCTGTTATTGTCGTTGTGAGACGCTGAACAGAGATGAGCATATTTCCTCAATACTACCCTTGAGAAGACAGCTCTTGATGAAGAACCTATAGAAAGCTTTACCAACCAGTAATTCACAGGCCACAAACTGGCCTGGCAAATGTTTCTATGTACATTGCCAAACTGGAAGAAGTCATAAACTACCTTCAATGCATTTTGTGCTTATGAGTTTTAAATCACACTACCATGTTTATAAATGTCAATGTCTACATTTAGTTTATGCAAAGGTTGCAGGTAACAAGTTTAAAAACACAGAGGTGAGTTTAGGAGCTCTCCCCCCGTTATTAGTAAATTCAGAGAGCAGCAGCGGGAGTCTGTAAACATGGAAGAGAACACAGTCAGGCTGCAGTGGATGTATCCTGCAGGCATTTTCTTAGATACCTGGCACACAATCCAATATTATCTTTGGCCAGTGGTAACAATATGCTTATCCATAGCAGTATTCCATTTTTTTTAATTATTTGCTTTCATGGAAATAGACTGGACCTGTAACAGCAAGATGAAATATATTATTGTGGCCAATTTCTTTCAATCTCCACAGTGTTTAACATTAGAGAGGTACATAGAAGATAGCTATCTTTTTGGAGAGTATAGAGGCAGGCTGCATATGAAAGCATGAAAGCACAAGACAGTTACATGACTGCAGAATGGTTACTGATATGACTTATTAGTGGGCAATACATCTGTCTATGAACAGCAAGCTATAATACATTATAATGGTCAATACTTCTTTCATTTTCCTCTCAGTGTTAGACATAAACTAACTCACAGTCAGTCTGACTGTGTATGTGGCAAAATAACTTCTCTTAGGGCTGTTATATAATTTATCTTAAACTGAATTGATGACAATAAGCTCTTAGTTTTACATTCTGCGCATAATTCTAGTTTTCTGGTGGACCTCAGATGTATTACCATTAGACAAAATGGGGATCTTCCAAATTGTTATAAATAAGGCAATAACTTTTTAAAACAACTCTACTCCCCTCCTCAGGTTTTCAGTATTAGAGCGAGAAAAATACATAAACACTAAGAACAGTACTTGCATTACTTATATCACCTATAAAAATTGAAAAATGAAAAGAACTGGGACAAAAGAAAAAAAAGGAGGCATGATTCCAAAGATATAATTGATGATATACTCTCTTGTAATTTGAGTGGGCTTGATACAAGTGAAGTTAGGTGTACAGTGAAAGGTATTGCACAGAAACAAGAAGTATTGGATAATATGTTATTACCAAAGGTGAGGTTAACAATATGAATCCTTTTGAAACTGTTGTCACACCAGCCAGTGCAGAAGCCACGAAAGTATTTGATATTAAGAAGGCAAGTCTTAGTTATACCCATACTGGAGATGAGGGCATCCATCTTAATCCTATAATTTTCCATCAAAACAGCACTGAAGTTGAATCATTAGTTACTGGAACAGAATCATATCCTAAAGCAATAATCCTTAAATCATAGAATAATAAAATGAATAGATACTACAGTAGTGGACTTCCAACCTGGGTATACAAGCCAAAAAGCTAAAATGTGTTCGACAGATAAAAGTCTGTATGCCAGAAAGTTAAACAACACTGACATTGCTGCTGTTATTAATAGATTTGTGCACTCATAAACTTGAATGACTTTATGTTTAAACCATGAGTAAGCAATTAGTGTAAACTAAGTAAGGATTTTGTGGCAACTAGCATGTTACCTGGATTAAAGTTAA
Source organism: Protopterus annectens (assembly GCF_019279795.1). Classification (NCBI taxonomy): domain Eukaryota; kingdom Metazoa; phylum Chordata; order Ceratodontiformes; family Protopteridae; genus Protopterus; species Protopterus annectens. Next base: position 255,624,569 of record NC_056726.1, read on the forward strand.
CTGATAAACAGGAGCAGTTTTCTAGGTTATAAAAAGTAAACTAAAATATAATATAATACACAGAGGAACAAATGACTTGTAGACAACATCCCAAAATTAAACAAAGAATGCTGTTCTAATACTTACTGAATTGGTGGACAGTAATTCTCATGATTTGATTTTAAGTAATATTATTTCTTCTCCCCTGTGGAATATTATACCAAAGCTCATACCTTTAAAAGCCAGTTGTGACATCTAAACCTGGTTTACAATGTTAGACTTATTACTTACTAGAAGGAATGTCAGCATGAGTTTAGGACATTAACTTTTACAACTTTAAGTAGACATGGTTTTGGTTTTGTTTCTGGCTAAATTGCTGATGTAGTTAAATCTTTTTTTTTTATCAGTAAACCATTTTGTGAAATCAACTCAACTGTTAGAAGAAAATGCAATTATCAAAGTTTGGGAAATAAGTACCATGAGCTCAATGATATGTTATATGCTAAGGATTACAAAATTACAGCAATCACCGAGTCATAGAATACTAGGGATTTTGTTTTCTAGGCATGGTCAAAATCCAAGGCATGAGAGAAGACTCCAGAGAAGATGGTGTCTTCTTGCTTATACATGTGAGTATTACATCACCTTTGGTATTTATAGATTAATTACTAGAGTGTTTAATAGTTGACCTTTATGATCTTAACTTCTTAATTATTTGAGAATTATGTTATGTCATCATAGCCCTAATATGGATAGTACAACACACAGGCACTATTTAAAGAGCTTGGATATTTTAATGGGTGACATCAATTACCTTGATATAAATTGGAAGTTATATTTTGCAAATAATAGGTATTCTAAGGAATTTCTTAGTATGGATTACAATAAATGGTCTACGGTAGTATTGGCAGAAACAGTACTTTGGATCTTTAGCTACAATTTGTACAAGTATGATAAATAACAAGCATATCTGTAACAGCAATAATCCAAAGTACATTACCACAGACATTACTCTGTAACTTTTGAGATAACACAAACTTTCTCCACAGGTGTCACTGTCAAAAGATTTAATTACAGTAAGATCAAGTATCAACTACTTCATGACATACTCAATAGGAATAGTCATCTGAATGTCTTAGAGAAAACAGGAAATTTAGTTATCTTACTTAGAAAATATATCAATGTAAAATGTTGAAGCCATTGAAACTACTACGTTCAATAACAGTAAGAAAACTTTTCCCTTTTGGTGGTCTAAAGACTTCAGAAGAGTTTATAAAAATAGGAAATAATTTTTAGAACTTATAGGAAATATCAAAATAATGCTAATAAAAAGAGACTAAATAAAGTTAGTAAAAAGTTGAAAATTAAAATGTTTGCATTTATGAGGAAAATGTAGCTAAGTATAAATCTAATATGAAAAAATACTATAGCAATACTAATGGAAATTCTTGACAAAATCAAATTATTAATTCAATTATGATGAATGGTATCGTGACAAATGATTCACTATCTTCTTCTTATTTCGGCTTTTCCTGGTTAGGGGTCGCCACAGCGGATCACCTGTCCACTCATGATTGGCAGTGGAGTTTTACAGTGTCGAGTTGCCAGCCTGGCGCCCCACCTTCCACAGAAGGCACAAACACACACGCACTCACACCTAGGGCCAATTTAGAGTGTTCAATCCACCTGCAGCATGTCTTTGGGATGTGGGAGGAAACCGGAGCACCCGGAGGAAACCCACACGACCACAGGGAGGACATGCAGACTCCGCACAGAAGGCACCCCAGCCGAGGATTGAACCATAGAACCTCTTGCTGTGAGGTGACAATGCTAACCACTGCACCACCGTGGCCACCCACGCAAATGATTCACTATCTACTGCTAATGAATTCAGTTAATTATTTTATACATACTTGTAATGTAAGACAAGTCAAGTATATGAGGATAGTCTTGATCATTAGTCATGAAACCATCTTAAAAACTTTGCAGAGTATGAAAACAAATACTTCAGTGGGAACAGACAAAATTAGACCAATTTTATTAAATAATATCAGGGATGTGATTGCCCTAATATTAACCTAATATTTAATCATTTTTTATATAAAGGGTTTGTTCCCAATATTTGGAAAGTTTCACATGTTACAATACATCATAAAAAGGGAGGTACAGAAAAAAAAGCAAACTATCACCTCATCTGTCACAGGCAAATGTTTTTAAAACCATGTACTGATCTTACTCATGTGAGTAATAAGTTGGAATTATTAGATATATATTAGTATGGCTTACACAAAGGGAAATCTACTATGACCAGTCTTACTGAGTTTTATGAACAGATTTCTTTCATTTTAGATACCAGTTTATTACCTGGCATTATGTACATGCATATGACCAGGGATTTTTTTCTCTTTACCTCATTCAGTTTGATATCATATACATATATACAGATGCATACAGACTTAAAGAAAAAAAAAATCAATCCTTCGCCACCACACACACTCCAGGGATCTGTCATCACAATGAACAAAAACATGCTGGAGGGGATAGGGTTCTGACCAGAGACTCCCAGACTCTGGAATAGACTGGCCATACATGTCAAGCAGAGTGCCTCTTTGACCCTCGTCAAAAGGAACCTTGACAATTGGATGGGAGATACGAGATTCATGCTGGGGATTACATCAGTCACCCTGCTAGACAGGGTCCAAGGAAGTAAATATTGTGGGAAGAAATAGCCAGGGAATTGATATGGCTAGGCTTGTATAGGCCCTACGGCCGATAGCCTAGTACCTACCTAATAACCTATATATATATATATATATATATATATATATATATATATATACACACACACACACACACACACACACACACACACACACACACACACACACACACACACACACACACACACACATATCAATGATTAATGCAGATACTGATCATTACATTATTACATGGATAATGTCCTGTTTAACAGGAAGATATTACTCTGTGATTATTATTGGAAAAAGTTTAAATTACTATGGTAAGAGTTGGTGTGCCCCAGTGATCTGTTCTGGGTCCAATTTTATTTAATATTCTATTTACTATTCTTACATAAAAATGAAACATTTCTGGATTACTAAGTATGCAGATGACTTAAAGGTTGGATTTATGCTTACTAATGATGATGATGCATATATTATTAATAATTATTTGTAGGAAATTAGTATGTGGACTGAAAACACTAGACTGCAACTTAGGTCAACGTGCACAATGATGTATTTTGCTAAATGCAGGATTTATCAAGCAAATCATTTTTCAGCAGTAGCATAAAAGGTTATTGATATGTTCGAGGACTAGGGCGTTTTGTTAACTAATATTTTTTCCTCTTCAAAATACATGTGGATGGTGCAAAATCTAAAGCAATTTGTCAGCTTGGAGCTATGATTAAAAATGTTATTTCTTAGGATTACAGATGTTTAACTGCACTGTATACCACTTATATTAGAGAAACTTTGGAGTAAAACAGTACATTCTGTCTTTATAATAAATCCAATCTAAAAAGTATACAAAGCGTGCAAAGAAGATTTACTGATTTACTGAAAAAATATGCCACATAAAACATCTGAGTTATGATAAACAATATAAGCTTCTAAAATTATTAAGTTTACAATATCAGTAGATAAACAAATTGATACTTGCTGATAGGATATTTTCTAATCCATAATTACACTTATTTGATTGGTACTGAAGTAAAGTTCCATTAAGGCATAAAAATGTAAAACTTATGAATTCATTCAATACCAGATTGAGGCAATTATTTAGTTCTTTAAAACTATCGGATTTTTGGAATTAGATATCAACTAAGATTAGATCTTTGGAAAATTTGAATACATTCAAATTTAGATAGCTAAATGGCTTGGTGATAGGGTTTATTTGATAGAATCAGTGTTCCTTGATGTTTTTTTTACCTGAACATTGTAACACTACTTAAGAACTACTTACAAACAACAAAACCTCTGAAGCATACTATAAAGGAAGCTGTCCTTTGAGGGTTGAAGTAAGGAGGCATGCTGTTTCTGAAAATACATGACAGTTATATAATCACTGCAGAATGATTATTGATATGACTTGTCAGGAAGACAGTATATGTTTATGAACAGCAAGCTGGACTACATTAGTATGATCATTATTCATTTTAATTTCCTAAAAACCTGATGTCAGAGGTGTATATTGAAAGTGACTAACTTTTGAGGGTAAGGGTGTGAACAAATGCTGTCTGTGAAAGCACAGGGTCACTATATGATCACATACTGTTAAATGGGCAAGGCAGTTACATGATCTCTGTTAAGTAATCAGTCATACAACTTTCAGGTGAAGCCAATGCAGCTCTCTGAGAGTAATAATCTGAAAAGCATTACCACTGCAATTACATCTCTGACTTCTTCACAGTCAGAGGTACTGCACACTCTTAGAAGTGGAACACTGTACTAAGGCAGTCTGTATGTGAAAAGAAATGAAGTTTGTGTTTGTTGTACTTTTAGAAACACAGTAAAGACGCAACCCATGTTTTTGCTTTCAAGCTGTTACTTTGTTATTTTAATTTCATAGCCTCCAAAATGCAAACGTCTTTAGAGTTAGTTCACAACAAATAGGCAGACTTTTATGTTTTTTTCACAGGGATGCATACATAACTTGTAAAAGCATAAATACATTTGATTTTAAAGCATAACAACTACAGTCACTTTTTTTGTTTCTCAATGAAGCTGATATTTTCCAGCATATGAAATGTTAGTACAGAAGAAAAGGGAAAGCATTATTGTGAATTCAGACATGGCATTTAGAATCAACTTCTAGCTGTTTTATTACCTTTGCAACAAGTGTATAACATAACTATGGCCTACAACTGCATATCCAGATTTGTTGTCCAAAAACTTTACTAGAAAATTTCAGTCCATTGCAGAGATATAACTCTGTTTTGAGAAAACTCCACAAGCAGGCCTACATGGCTACTAGAAAGTGCTAGGCTTGTGATCTGCATTACACTCAGTTTTCATTATGTCTGAGTGGGTGGTACAATGCAGTCTTTACCTAGAATATGTTATTCTGCTGTCAATATACCAAAAGAAAAAATATACATTTTACCAGACAAAGCAAGAATTCTCTTACTGCAGAAAAGAGGAGGTCAAATGTTCACAAACTGATAAAGCAAGTACGCTGCCATGTAACTCAAAAATAAATGCATCAAAATCCTTGGGGTTGAAAGTAAAGTTTATGTTCGAATGACCACTACTGCAGTAACCTTAGCTCTAACCCAGATAACCCATTCCCCCATTTTTGTACTGATCTTAAAAAACAAGAGTGAAAGGAAACTCCATACCTTTGATGCCCACTGACAACTTACTATACTGACAGAACTAACATTTTCTGATTTTCAAATCTGCTGTTCTTATCTTGTGAAGGTAAGAAGGGATAACCTGTGTCAATACAGACTATTTCCAAATGTTTGTCTAAGTCTATTACATTTTGTTATATTCACCACAACAAAACTATTAGAGGCAGGCTCAAGGCCCACTCTAGAATTAGTCTAGAAGCTGAACGTGGCCCTCTGTATATTCTCTTACACAGCATTATAAGCTTGATTCCTTCTCTAGATCTAGATCAGGCTTTGCAGAGGCTATTTTCCAGGGGGTCCTGGATTCTCCTTCTTCTGCCTCTGAAATGTAGTAAGCTAGGTTAATCTACCCATGTAGTTAAGCCTAATGCAGCAGTGATGAATATGATGAAAATAGTACAGTTGTATAAATAAACTTAACATAACAGTAGAGCTTTGAATGGGCACTGCTGCAGTAAATGCTCCTGTCTTCCATCCCCCATATTTTCTGGTGTATTGTTTATGCCAGGGTGTGATTGCTTATTTTTTGTTCTTCCTAGCACTGTGCTTTCAAGGCTCAGCCTCTCTCCCTCGGTTGGCAGGAAAGCTCTGAAGTGCTTGGTGAACAAACTTGTTTGGTCAGTTTTGGAAGCTGGCCACTTATTATGCCCTTGGCAAGATATAACCCATGTACTGATCAATATGATGAATATTGGTGTGTTCTTGATTGTATTTGTACCCAAGTACCTTGTTAGTTGGCTAATTACAGCAGTTGAGTAGTTGAGTTAATCGGGGATACATGTACTGCCTTTTGCCTTAATAAGCAAGCATGGTCTGTTGTTTGAAAATGTTTAGCAAAAATATGGAGATGGTTTTTCTGCTCTTTTTTTTTTTTGGCCTCTGGTAGAAAAAGTCTGGAGAAGTCCATTCTACAGCATCAAATGCACAGTTCAGTCCCAAACTCATTTTGTCTACAACACATACTAAAATATATATTCAGCCCCTCTTATGTCAGAGTCTCACAGAGATTTAATAGTGACAGTAGATATATATGTAACATTATACGTAATAATTGGAAAATGCTTTTAGTGAATGAACAGATAGGGAATATAGTTGGCTCTATACCTCACTTCAGTTATAAGAGGAACAGTAACTTGAAAGACCTATTATGTTACAGACCAACTAATACACATAGTTTTAGATTTCCATCAGAAAGAAAGGTAAATATTCTTACAAAATATACAAAGCATGTCCTTTTATAAATACTTTAAATAAATGTTCACATCCAAGTACACATAAGGTTATTTTTTATAAAGGATATGCTACATGCACTACTAGAAATGTGATATATATTGCTAAATGCAACTATTGCATTTGTTTTTATGTAGGTAAAATGAGCCAGATGTTTAAACAATGAATTATTTTTATTTGTTTTGAGAATGGGTTATGAAGTATCAGGAAATAACACCTGCTGTTTTGTGATTTACCAGGAAATTGCATGGTTCATTTGAGTTCTTCTGATTGGCTTATGACATTTTAAAAGTAGTATATACAGTTGTATGCATTTTAGTTAATGGTAGGATCTGATGAAGGAAATTGTTTTCTGAAAGCACCTATCCTGTTACTAATAAATTATTTTATGTTTTTGTCATGGTGACCCTGCAGCTGTTTGTTTTTCTACAGAAGGGTCTTTGGTTCCTGCAGTGCTGTGTTTTGCTGTTATACTGAAGAAATACAGTACAATTTTTATGTGTTTCACTTCTTGTTTTCTTCCCTCAGAAACATACTTTATGTTTTTAGAGTTTTAGAGTTTTAAAAAGGAAGATAGGAATAAATTCCCTCTCTCGCCAACCTGAGAACAAGTCAAACCAAACAAATAGCATAGGGTACAGTATAAATCAGGTCTATTTTTAATAGTAACTCACCAGAAACTACAGTTATCCAGCATCTATCAATACCCATTGATGCTGGTTAACTGAGAGTTTACTGTATATAACCAACCGGCTAGGTAGCTTTGTAGTTTAACTATGCTGACTGGTAGACAGAAGGGTAATGAGTAAAAAGAATACTGGGGAGAAGCAGTGTAGAAGAAAAGGAGAAGTAGAATAGAGGTAAAGGTGAGCTGACAGACCATAACTAAGCAGAATCAGGTGTTGCAAAGGCTTATTAAGTCGCGGCAAAACATATGTCAGCATAGCTAGCTGAAGTTTTGTAAAGAATTTTATGTCATTTGAATATCAAACTGATTTATACAGATACTTGTGTTAAAAATGTATCAATATTAGGCCCTGCTTGACAGAAAAGAAATATACATGAACATCAGATTGTAGTGTAACTGAAGAAATGCATATATGTTAACAGAAGATGCTGGAAGAGAAGGGGTGAAGCTCAGCCCAGCTAACCTTAACAAGAATAGCCTGAAATTAAATGACTTGGTTTAGGCCATAAAGATTTTCTGATACAGGCCTGAATGCAGCCAGAGATGCAATGCCAGGGCTGGGATCCTGCTCTTATTGTCCTCAGTGATGAACTAATTGCTACCCAGGGGTGCCAGAGAATGGCTGGTTAGTTTCTGCAGGAAGGATGAAAGGGTTGGAAATGTTTTACAGACTCCAGATGCTGGAATAAACCTTTGCAAAGTTCAAGGTCTGTATTGTGAGACATCTGTGTCAGATCCTGGCTCAAGTTTCTAGTGAGCGGGTAGTGTGGGGACCACCAAGTCACGTGACCAGATGTGATGTCATTCTCTAGCTAGCACTAAAATCATACTTGGATACTAGGGGGAGATGTGACAGAACACACTCAGCACTCTGCCTGGAACGGATTTGCTTTAGTAAGTAACTTAAGTAGGGAACAATAATTCTTCAGGCAGTTAGGAAAATATAGTGAGATTAGCTAAAAGTATTGTTTTTCTATATCTGTCTGAGTCTTTCCATCTTTGTTATTTTTGATACTCAGTATTCTCATGTTTTTTATACTATTTGTTAGTGTCTTTCGGCTTTTTCCTGGTTAGGGGTCGCCACAGCGGAACTCCGGTCCGCTAATGATTGGCATTTTGATTTTTACGTACCGGTTTGCCAGGCCTGATGCACAACCTTCAACAAAGGTACGTCCATTCACGCATGTCTCCACACAGAAGACGCTCTAGCTGAGAATTGAACCGGACAGCGTCTTACTGTGAGGCGACAATGCTACCGCAGCACCACCACCGCAGGTTTTATTTTGTTTTTTATATCATTATTTATTATTAAATATATTGAAAGCTTTCATTGTGGCTGGTCTTTTAGAAAAATGTTTAACCCTTGACAGCACTTGCATTTATTTAGTAGCACTGTGGCATCACTCTCCTGAAAGTCTTGCCAGTTGGTTAATATTACCATTGTATAAGTATTAATTTTAAAAAGAGCAACTGAGTACTCTGCTAAGAGTCTAAAAGTAGCTGGGTGGTAGCAGTGAATCTACCTTATAGTCTGGGTGGAGGTCGCATAGCGGGCAACAGTCTTTCCAAGGTATGTGTGCTTGTGTGTGTGTGTGTCAACTACTTGGAACAGGGACATAGAGCATTGATTTCTGTAGAGAGAAAGGTGGACTCTTATTTGGGGCGTGGAGAGGACGTCCAGCCCCAGGACTGGAGTGTGCTCCCTGTGTGCTCCTAAGGGAAATTGTGCTTGGTGCAAATAGCTGCATCTGAAAATACTGTCTCTAATCTTGGTGCAAAGGGCTACATCTTTAAATTGAGGCTCCTTGATCACTGGTGCAGAGGAGGGATGTCACAGTTATAACTTTAGTTTATGCTGCAACTGGAATAAGTTAGCTTCCCTTCTTAGATCAGGTGGAATAGAGTTCCCAAGTTTAGTTTCATAAAATTATTAAAGAGAGAGCTTCCAAACTGAGTATTTGATTTTGAGGTGAGTATTATATTTAGGTGTTAAGATCTCAGCTGCCTAGTTAAGTTTATATCTAAGACAGTACGTTGCAAATAGCAGGGAATATCTCTGATTTGTAGATTATATAGTGTAAGATATGTTGTAGCTTGAGCCAGTTGGTTTGATCTTCAAAGTAGTCCCTTGAAAATTAACTGGGCAGATAGAAGGATTGGTGTGGTGGTATGGTGAAAACATGATCACATGAGAAAGAGAGACTTGTCCACATAAGTTACCCAGGTCTCTCATGACTCTACCTGTCAAAGAGGAGTACCACTTTTAACATATGAGTTGGGAGCAGCTTTTTGCAAAATGCTAGAACTACATACTCTTTGCATTCAGTTTGAGACCAATTCAGTACATAAGGTATGTGCTTATTCTTATTGGAGCAGTTTAGTAGCAGTGGATAATAGTTCCCAGCTTCCCAGTAATCAGTAAACTTGGTCAATCACACTTCTGGGATTTTGGCTTGGATATATGCAAAATAATGGTCAAACAGGAGAGAGCTTGGCACTGATCCCTGTAACAATCCCACTAGTTATAATTTTAAATTCAGAGAAAGTACTAGAAACTTACACAACTTGGGATCTACTTGACAGCAAATTTGTAATACAATGAACAATGTATGGGTTTACATTAAGTCTGTCTAATTTTCAAAAGTACCTGCATGAAGGATAGTGTCAAAAGCTTTGGCAATGTAAACATAAGCAACACGCATGGCCTAACCACAGCCCACAACCTATGTAATATTTTTAAAGAAACTTACTAAACTCAGAAGATAGGATCTTCCACCCACAAAACGAAAACAAATGGCATCTAGAGAAATTCATTTTTTTAAGTCTAAGTAAAGGAGTTCTGCTATGACACATTCCAAGGTTTTGCATATAAGGCTAATGAGACTGATGGGTCTATAATTAGCTGGGACTACAGAAAGCTACCCTTGTGTAAGGGAGTCACATTCACTGTTCTCTAGGCAGACTGGTATGTTATTAAGTCTCATAGAAATATTACTTTCAGCATTGGACAGGAGATCTAAGTTGTGTTCCAAGGCGATTTCAGTGGAAATTACATTTTCAGGGATAGTGGAGGTAAGAAGATAGGATAAAATTAGCACTACATTTGTCTGCTACTATATTAGCAAAAACTTTCAGACCGGAATGTGTGATATTATGGATGAGCTTAGTGCACTGTTGGACATTGTTCCTTAATTTCCTGACATAATTAAAGAAAGATCTGAAGTTTTCTTCAGTATCTCTAGCCATTTTAAATTACAGTTTCTAATAGTGCTCTTAAGTTCCTTGTTTTCATGTTTCACTATGGTCTTGAGATAGGGAGATGGGGATTTCTCAAAACCTTTCATTATATTCTTTCATAATAACATTTATTAATTCAGGGGTTCCACCAAAGAGGTGTTGGCTGAATTTAACATTATATTTAAGGTAGAAAAGTAAAGACTTTTTTAAGCAGCCAGTTAGGCACTGTAAAACCTGAAGCTGAATATGGCAGACTTCTCAATTAGGTCCACTTGCAGGGAATAGCTGTGAACTTTGTATACCTCTTTTTCAAGATGAAGTAAGCTTGCCCTGGCGAAATCCCAAAAGGCAGTCTCATTTGGTTGTGGTGGGGTGGTACCTCTAGGCTTGATAAGGATGATGGCTAATTAGCAGCAGATTTAACCACTGATGAGAAAATGTAGGGTGTGGTACAGGCAGGGGCTGGATTGGTAAAGACCAAGTCAAAGATAGCACAGCCTCTAGTGGGTAGTTTTACAATTTGCTCCAGTGCATTGGTATTAACAAAGTGTAGGAAATGCTGAACATATCCATGTTCAAAAGAGTAAGTGTGCCAGTCAATGCTTTGGTAACTGAAGTCCCTTAGGAAGGAAGTACTTGCTTTGTTATTTAACCCCTCAATCATATTAAGGAACTTTATATGATCTTTGGGGGTATTGATGAGATCTACAGTTAGCAATGCAGTAATACTTGGATTTGTTAATAATGACTGGTATCTACAGGAGCTGCAAGTTAGAGTAATGGATAATTTTACACAAGTTGATACCGTCTTTGACAAATACAGAAACTACCCTGTATGTACTCATAGATCTGTAGGTGTGATGGATGCTAACCTTTTTTATAAAGGGAGTGCTGTCATTACACTGAAACCATGTCTAAGTAACTTCACAGATGTGAATTTATTTGCATTGCAGGATGACCGAATTTTGGGATCTTTTTATTTTGAGTCCCAGTATTCGGTAGTGTCACCATGATGCTGTTCAAATTTAATTTTGAGTTTGCTACAAAGGAATGGCCAGTAAGAAGACTCTAACTAAAAAAAGGTACTAAGAGGGCAGCAAAGGCTTAGCCAGTGTGCAGAAGCCTTGGTACAAGAGATGTAAGCCATACCTAGTGAAACTAGAAGTCTTATCCACTATCTCATTTCAGGCTGATAAATAGTGGATACCCTTAGAATGACACTGACAACTTAACAATAGGATGGATCCTTGGGGAGCTCCTATTTTATGGATAAGTGTGAAATAGGTGTCCTTGCATTTAACTGTCTTACAATAATGTAATATGCCTGGTGAACAAGTGAGAATAGTAATGCTGATGCCTGTTGCAGCAAGGGTCTGTAGGAGTACTCTGCGGGATACACAGTCAAATGTCTTGTTAAGATCTAAGAAAATAGATGCAGTCATTGAGTTTTGGTTTAAGTGGGAATAAGCTGTATTTAGAAAAGCTAGTAATGTAGAGTCAGTACTATGTCAAGGGTGAAAACTATGTTGACTGGGAGAGAGTAGATTTTTTGAGGAGAGGTAACCTGCTGGTTATTTGTTAATACATTTTTCTAGTACTTTAGAAATAGTGGGAAAAAACTGCTATAGGTTGTTAATTAGAGATGGTATTATCCTGTCCTCCTCTGTGGATGTGAATGATACTGGACTGTTTCCATAGCACTGGTACATATTGTTCAATTACTAAATGATTTATAAATATGGCAATATAGCCAGGAGAGATAATTAAAGGGTTTGATGCTTGGATGAAGTGAGAATTTACTTTGCAAGCTATACTGTATTATAATCATATTCAGATGGTAGAGAATTTGGAGTTATTTTTTGTATGGATATAATAGATTATTAATAGAGGTCCAGAAGAGTTTGGGGTTTTTAGCACTAGCAATTTGTAGTTAATGAAAGTGGGAGTTCTTGGCCACTTATATGGTATTCTTTACTACATTTTTTCTTGTTCTGTAGTTCTGTTGTGTGGTTAGTTTTTTTTCTGATTTCTCTGTTTTCTACGGTTTGCACTTCCTTGTCACACTGTTTGACTTTAGAGTAAGCTTGACTGATTTTTATTTTTTCTACCACAACAGAGCAAATGAGTTTAGCAAGTTTAGGAAGGTTTGATTAAAATAAGTAATGGCTTCATCGAGGGGAAAAGTGTTCATGAGAAATCCAGTTGCAAGCGTGTAGTAAAGTGTTAAAGGTGAGGTCATTAAAATGCTTAGTTGATATTGACCAGGTAGCTGCAATATTTGTCCATATCTTAGGTTAAGTCTGTGTTAGGTAGGTGGGGTGGTGATCGCTAATAGTGTCAGTAAAGATACCAGAGGAATTTGTGTGTTGGATATTTGTGGTAATGGCTCAGTCTATAGTGCTTTTCCTGTCAACTGCAGTGTCTACCACTTGTTGGTTCAGCTATTATTTGAGTTAGGTCAAAGAGATTTGGGGATGGATAAGGTGAACCAGTTGATGTCTAAAAAAATCTGGAGCCAGTCTATGCACATTTCACCTGGAATTATGATACTTTATTGAATGTTTGTAGTAACCCTATGCAGCATATCTTCCGGAGCATCTATACTGGTTTAATGAAGTGTGGAGGTATGAAGACAGTGGTAATGTGAAGTATCTGACAAGGGTTCATTTTGAATTATTATGAGTGGTTCAGAGTTATAAAATGTTGGAATTAGGGAGTTGAATTTATTGATTGTTGGGTTGTTTTTGAACAGCAGGCAAATGCCATCAATCCTGTAAGATAACCTGCCAAGTATGAGATTAATAAAACCTGGAAAGAGCATCTGTTCATCGGGTATAGATGGTTTTAATCAGGTTTCAGTTATGGAAAGGCTATCTGCTTTATTAAATCTGATACAAGCACTGAGTTATCTAACTTTGTAAAGTAATCTAAGGGAGTTTATGTAAAAGATTGCAAGATCATCTGACATAGGTTTAGGGTTGTGAAAGATTGGGCCTTGGTTGTAGTGAATGTTACCCTAGAGCAAGAGATGGACAGGAAGAGAAGAAAATGAATTACATAGGTTAATTAGTATCTTGTAGAAGTGCAAAGTGCATTTTGTGATATACAGTTAGTGGCCAGGTGTATGAAATAATTCAATAGTACCTTGTCACCCGGATTGTCGTGATATTGAGGAGGAATATGGAATAAATAATTAGTATGGGTTTTAGAATGATTGTGAATAGTGTTTTTTGAAATGTGGGAGTAGTTGTACAAGATTGGTATAACTGATGGATAAAGTAATTAGTAAAAATAATAGTATTATCTGTTATAGAAGCATATTATTGGTAATGAGATATTTAAAAGAGAGGCAAACATGTTAACTAAATTTACATAGCTTCACCAATGGCTAGAGAAAGTAAGTGGTTACAGATAGAGATAAATAGTGTTGAGATACATTTGGAAAGAGCAGAGGAAAGGGATAAATTAGCTGTCAATTGATTCAGCTACGGGCATGGCAAGTAAGTGATTAGACAAATGGATGGAAATGTATCTCTTATCAGGTGAAAAGGGATTCCCCATACGCTAATTAAACAATGCCCAGAAAATGTAAGCTATCCATAAAATAAATATCTTCTGGTTGGAATTCTAAATACTGAAAAGAACGATTATCCCTGTCTGAATCCTGACAGGAAGGAAAATGAACATGCATCGTATAAAAATGTTCCTATTTAATAAATTAGTTAGGCTGCAGAACTCTTTTTCTTTTCTTTTATTCTCCTAAACCTCTGCTGGTACCTGTAGAAATTTGTCCGTGTCTTCACAGACTGACATGCATTCAGCAAAGGTACTGATGTAAGTCTCTGCTGTTTTAATGCAGTTTTCCTGCACTGCACTAAAACATTGTATTGTACAGTTCTTACAATCAAGGGAATGCTGGACTAAGGCAAAAGTGGAATTAGATGTAGCTGCAGCAAACCAAGACTGATTAAACACTGTCAAAGTGTTAGATTCATCCACTACTGAAGCTACTAGACATGACATCAACAAATGGGGTACCAACAGAGTTACTGACAACAAAGTTGATCTTATCTTTTGGCAGCAATAAGAATGATGAAATTAATTCTGGTACTTTTGTTAATAAATGCATATTTTTATTTTGGATTTGATGTGTTTATTTTAGCACCTTTCTCACAGTGTTGGAACTAGAGGTTTTGTGCTTTGTGTCCTTTGTTGCTTCCTATGAAGATTCACCTTTGCTGGGGTTTCACTTCGTTTTTTTATTTATCATGCTTTTTATTTAACTCCATTATCCTTTTTCTTAAAATTAAGGAGTTAAATTATTTATAAAATACAGTTATTTATCGTACTGAAGATGGTACACTGACAAAATTATGCAGCAGATGATACAGAAAGTGAAACAATGAGAGCAGGAAGAACTAAAGAAGATGAAGGCTCCAAGCAATGCTCCTTATGTAGGAATGCCTTGTACTTCAGCCAAGTTCCAACACAAGAAAGGCTGAAGACCAGTGTAAAGTCTTCATAGGGATATTAGTACAGCTGATGAAAATTCTGACTAGGAAAAACAGTATGTAAGTTAGGCAAACTCCAAATGTTATGATTTACTATAACACTGACATTCCTAGAATCAGATGTGTATTTTTTCTTTATTAATATGCACAGTGAAAACAAGTACTGAGTAAGAAGAGTTATTTTCTAACTAAATGAAACCCAGTTAAACAAATGTAAGATGTCAGTACCGTCAAAGACATCTTATCAATTAGTGGATCAAACATTAATACATAAAATGTTTTGTACACAATTATTAATACAATTATTCAACTGCTGGTAGTGCTGCAATGTTCCAGCTAACATAAAATTAATTTATTATACTCTTACATTGACAGCTACAAGAAATTACATTGTTTTGTCATAAAGCAAAGTGAGCACCAGCAGTGAAATAATATATACTTCTGACTATCTGATAGCAAACAAATAAGCCAACAGATCTCTTAAATACAAATAGTCTTGCTCACAAAGTACAAAACAGCTAAAACAATTAAAATAAAGCATTCTACATTAGAAAAAAAAGAATAACTAGGAAAAGCTTGGCGACTTGCAGATTTCTCCTTCTAGCACATGATGTAATGCGAGTAACATTCCCAGACAGGCAAGCGAGTGATAATGGGATGCCACAGCAAAGTAAACAAAGAAAAACAGCAAATGAAGCTGTGTCACCAAGACAGAAGCCATAGCTTTCAGTGTCAAAAAATGGCAGTACTTAAATCAATAGT